>NC_135428.1:16580051-16880051 GCF_051991245.1 Festucalex cinctus
AACCCAACCCTCAGAAAGTCATGTGCAGAAACGGAACAGCAACAAATTCACCCCGGGTTTACACCGGTTGCGTGTGCGGTGCGGTTGCGGTGCGGCTGCAGCGCGGTGCATCTTGACTGCGTGCTCCGGACGCGTCAATTTTTTGGCCAATCCACACCGGCTCCGCACAGATGCAGTCCGGCAGCTCCGTCGCCGACCACTTCCCGCCGTGTCTCGCGTGACCGCTCGCGATCATGTGGCATTAAAAACAACGACAAACACACAGAAAGTCTGTGCTCAACAGAGAAGCAGAAAGAGAGGTGGACTTTTATTATTTTGTGGCTTTCTACCTCCAATATAAAGCTCTCCTCGTCCATGTTCACTGGTGTCTAAACCGTGAATGAGCACCTCGCACGTTAACTCCAGGCCCGTCTACGCCCACATCACGTTTTGCTAGCATGCTTGCGAAATAGGAGCTGGCGAGTGTTTTATCTTGAAAGGTAACCGGAAATTTATTTTGAAACTGCGTCGGTCTTCCTGTCCCGCTCGATGTGTTTTGTGCTAGCTTGCCATTTGCCGGAGGCCTACCGCTGCGGCGTCCGGCAAAAATAGAAAATAGGTCTATCCTTGCGGAAGGGCTGCGGCACGCCGCAGCTGAGACGCAGTCGACACGCAACGCACACGCAAGCGTTGTAAACTGCACCATTCGAATGAATGTAATCTAATTGCTTGCGTCGCCGGAACGCACCGCAACCGCACCGCAACCGCATCCGGTGAAAATCCCGGGTAATTGAGCAACCACTACTAATTTCGCAACTACTAAGTTCGCTAGCTAACTAACCAACCAGCTTAACATCCAACTAACCATCTAGCTAAATTAGTAGCTATCCAGCTAATGAAACTTACCATATAACCAGCTATTTTTTAAAATTGTTAAATAACCCAATCGGCTAACTAGTCACTTACCAATCAAATAACCAGCTAACAATCAACCAACTAACTAACCAACTATCTGGCTAAATTAGTAGCTATCCAGCTAATAAAACTTACCATATAACCAGCTATTTTTTAATTGTTAAATAACCCAATCAGCTATGTCACAAACCAATCAAATAACCAGGTAACCAACCCACCTACCAACTAACTAACCAACTAACATCTAGCTAAATTAGTAACTGTCCAGTTAACGAAACTTACCATATAACCAGCTGTTTTTTTAATTGTTAAATAACCCAATCAGCTAACTATCTCACAAACCAATCAAATAACCAGCTAACCAACCAACTTACCAACTGACCAACTAACATCTAGCTAAATTAGTAACTGTTCAGCTAATCAAACTTACCATATAACCAGCCGTTTTTTTAATTGTTAAATAACTCAATCAGCTGACTAGTTACTAAACAACCAACCAACTAACCAGCTAACTAACTAACTAACTAGATACCATAAACTGACAAACTAACCAACTAATTATAATCATAGTAACGATAACGGATGTTTTTGTGCTGCCAGTTGGAAAAAAGCCTGAGGAGTTGTGTGACAGGTACCGTCTGTTTTCTCTGCTGTTGCTGAAGAGTTTGATCATGTCGGACAGGAAAAGTCTCCTGACTTCCATCAGCTCGGAGCTGGGAGACGAATTCTTCAGCAGCGTGGCAACAACTTTCAGGATCACTGCATACAGTAAATACAAATGAGCATGTTGGCCACTAACAATGTTAGCCATATGACCGTCATTGAAAATAATAGCAGCATTAGCAATCTTAGCTACACTAGTGACAAAATATTGCAAAAATAGAGACCATAGCTATATTTAGGTCATTAACAATATTAGCAACATTAGCAAAATAGTGCGATGTGACAAATACATTGTTGAAAGTTGCAATCTTAGCTGCATTTACAATGTAGCAATTTTAGCAACATTTGCCACTTTTACAATCAATCTTAGTGATAATGGTGAAATTCATGACAATATTGTTGAAATTTGTGAAATTGTTGTTATATTTCTGATATTAGCCATTTTACTAACATTAGCTGCATTAGAGATATTTATTTTTATTTAACCTTTATTTGACCAGGATAGTCCCGTTGAGATTAAAAACCTCTTTTTCAGTTCAATCAAAGATTGTCTGTATATTTGTGGATGCTTACGACTCAGCCAGTAGCAAAGGATTAATAAGTAAATTATATAATGGTATTGTTTCATTAAATATGGTCACCACGGACTATGTGAAGCATCGCTGGGAGAAAGAACTGAACATCGAAATAACGGACAACATGTGGCTGGATTCTTGGAAAACGCAAGCTTCTTCTACTGTCTCCTGGACTTGGAGGGACTTTTGCTGGAAAAACTTAATTCGCTACTTCATTACTCCTAAGTGGAAGTCTAAACAGACTGGTACACAGTTGAGCTGCTGGAGGGAATGTGGAGAGCCTATGGCGGATCACGCTCATATATTTTGGTCCTGCCCCTCCATCCAGTTTTTCTGGAAAGAGGTGGCAGGGATTGTTTCGAGGGTTTTGCATCTCGATATATGTGTGTCCTTTTCAGTTCTTTATCTGGGAATTATACCGGAAAGATTGGAAAAAAGCGATGTTTATCTTTATCGGATTTTGTTGGCAGTTGCCAAGAAGGCTATCACAAAACACTGGATGCAGAAAACCTGTCCCAGTGTTGACCTTTTTGTTAATATTGTAAAACAGATACATGTCTCAGAGCAGATGACATATACCATTCGTCTTCAAAAAGATCTGGGTGAAAGACGATGGCAGAAATGGTATGCATACCTGAGTAATGCTGCAGATTGTCTGTAAGGATGTGTCATTTGAGGTATTTTATTTTTGTTTAGGCATTTTTTTGTATTTTTGTTTGGTAACATCTCGGACCTCTTCTTTTTTTTTTTTTTTTTTTTTTTTTTTTTAATTATTATTATTATTATTATTAGTTTTTTGTTATTTTTGTATTTGGTAATCCCTTGCAATGTTGATTGTTCTTTGCAAGTCTGCTTGTTCATTTGTGTGATTTTCATTTTGTATGTTGAAAAATGGTAAAATAAAAAGTTACAAAAAAAAAAAAAAAATCTTTTTCAAGGGAGTCCTGGCCAAGAGGCAAATATAGCAGATATAGCTTGAAAAATTCTTGCAGAAATTAGGAATTTTGGCTATATTTAGGATATCAGGAATTTTAGCAATATTATCACTATTAGTGATAATACGACTGAAATTTAACTATTCTAGTTACATTCCTGATACTAACCATTTTAGCAACATTATATGCTATTTGTGATGATCAAGTTGTTGAATTTAGCAATCTATGGGATACTGGCAATGCTAGCAACATTATCAATATCACCGATGATAGGACAAAATTAGTGATCCTAGCTAATTAGGAATGTTAACAACATTAGCATAGTGTAACAGAATGGCGACTCACTGGGATTCTGGATCTTGATGGTGGAATCTGGTTCTGGGTGTGGCTTGTGGACCACCTGCGTGCACACCTGCTCCGTCAGGATCTGCAAAGCCCAAACAAGGACGCCATAGTGAGTGCCAGTGAGTGAGCGCATCGCCACGGTAACCGGGTAGCCAATCACGTACCTCGTAGAGCGTGTTGTAGGTGGTGACGGACACGGTGTTGGTGTGCATCATCAGACGCTCACCAAGCAGTGTGAATAGACTGTGAGTGTGCATGATCTCCACCTTCCTCCTAATAAATACATTATAGTACCGGATGTTAATATATTAGCCATTTTATTAATATTAGTAGTTTTATAGAAATAGCGAAAAACAAGACGTGAGCGACATTAGCAGTATAAACTAGCAATTTCAACATCATTAGCAACATTACCGTCTTTTTCATAGCTAACAATTTACTTACTTGTGACCAAGGTGCTTGAGAAAGTACCCGAGTACTTTGAGGGCCTGTACTCGAATACTCTCACTCTTGGAGGCCAGCAGCTTGCAGATCACTCTGCAACACATACATTCATGTTATTTTAGTTCTTTGTCCGGATGGGAGGCTAGCTGACGGCGTCCACCTCACCTTATCCCGTTCCTCTGGTCGAAGGCGGGAATCATGGAGGCCGGGTGCTCAGACATGAGCGCCACCAGCAGCTGCAGCACGTCGTGGATGTTCTCATCCTGTAGAAGACAATAAAAGATAATATTACAAAGTCATGATGATCCTTTAGCCATTTGTGATAACATCAATATTAGCAATATTACCAATAATAGCCATATTAGCTAAAATAGCAATATAAGCTGAAATGCCAATGCTAGCTATAATATGAGCTACCTTAGAACGATTAGCCATGTTAGCAACCTTAGCAGGATATTTTAAAAGCACCAACCTCGTGCATGGTCAACAGGTAGTTGAGAATACTCTGCAGCTCATCCTCCTTGACACCCCGGTCCTAGAAACACACAAGCAGAGCATTAGCAATATTAGCACCATTCACAACATCAGCCATTTTAGCAATTTTGTTTTGAACAATATTACCCTAAAAAGCTTTTTAATGCCTACCTTAAGTATGAGCTGTTTGAGGAAGAGGAGCATGAAGGCCCGCAAGGAGATGATCTCCTTTTGGGACGGTCGAGGTCCATCTGAACACCCGCACACACATATTAGTAATTCACACATTATATTAACACATTTTTCATTTCCCGTTAAAGGAAACAATATTATTTCTAGATATTCATCAGTAAAATAAGGCAGTGGACATGATTTTACTACACATGATCTAACCCTACATGCCAATAGTGGCAAAATGGATCCGTGATACTCAATCTTCACACATCAGCCTATATACATATCTATATCTCTATATCGATCTATCTATAGATCGATCGATCGATCTATCGATCGATCTATCTATATATATGCCTATTAATAAGAGAGATGAGCGACAATAGTAACATGATGATAACATATCTGTAATAGTAGCAGTTAGCCATGTTAGCAACATAATTGATAACATGACCCAGTTTGCCAATATAAAGGAAATTAGCAGTATAAATGATCTATATTAGTGATATTATTCGAGCTAGCATTATGTGATAATAGCATTATGACGAAGTTAGTAGCATTAGCAATATAACCAATATCTGTAACATTAGTGGGGTTAACCAAGCAACTCGCAATACAAGCAATATTAGGGGTGCGCGCTATAGCAATTTAAATGGCATCAAATATTTGTAATATTAGTAATAAGATCAGCATAAATAAAATTCCAAAAAGGAAGTTCTTAAAAAAATTACCTTTCACATTACATAAACATAAAATAGAAATCTAATAATGCTGAAACTTAGCTATATTCTAATGCTAACTACTGCAAAACAGAAACAGAAATACATATGATTTCCCTGATGAAAAAAGAGACTAATCTCTCTCTTGGTCGGTTCTATGTTTTTATAGCAATAATACACAATATTCTGTGGGCCTTTCAAAATCTGCCAAAATCCAGTGTAACAGTGAGTGAGTGAGTGAGTGAGTGAGTGAGTGAGTGAAGGGGATTGCTTCTGTGAAAATGGCTGATGAAATACCTATAAAAAATATAATGATTTTGTTTTACATTAAGGTACCTTATCATGCAGTGCAATAACTAATTTCATCCTGAGTTTAAACTGCTTGTGATGCTGCGACCAATTTCCGTGCAAATTCATATTCCATCGCCATACAATTCAATTGAAGTAAGTCAAGTCAAGCTAATCAAGCTTGGTCCATGGCCAGCACGTCATGGGTGATATACTGGGGGTGGGGTGTGTGTGTGTGTGTGTGTGTGTGTGTGTGTGTGTGGGGGGGGGGGGGGGGGGGGTATGTGTGGACCTGCGCTTACCGAGGCCTTTGGGTGTGATGGCGCTGCAGTCAAGCGGGTTGACAGCCCAATAGTAGTACTTGAGCGTGTGCATGAGCTGTAGCACGGTGCCCACGCGCCGGATGGTTGAGTAGATGGTCGCCGTGCCGATGAACTCCGACGACAAGTACGTGTACAGAGACAGCTGAACCTGGCGCACGCACACGCGCGGCACAAAGTCACAAATCATTACTGCTGGTCCGTGGACCACGGTTATTATATGTGGACATTACGTAACCATGACAACATTTTACACAGGCACAAATACACGCAAGACACCTTTCACAACATACCGTACGCCCACAGCACACCATCATGCACCCACTTCAACACAACTCGGCGTTGTAGATGTGCAAGACTCCGCCAGCCCCCCCCCCCCTTTCGCACGGCAATGGAGGCACTTTACATTTGTAATGTTTACACTTGTCGAAATCCTCCCAACAAGCTCACATTGAAATCTCTGAGGTCGTTAGTCTTAACGAGCTAGCTCGTTTGGCGTGAATATTCCATGTTACACTTCACTTCCTGTCCCTCCCTGAGATGATGATGATGCCTTCAAGTGACATCTCCACAACACCACTTCCTCAAACACAATGAATCACTGCAACCCCACCATCCGCCCTCCTTCCTCACCTGACAACAACCACAACACTATCAGGTTGACTTCAAACCTCCATTTTGTGGCTTTTGTCGACTTCCCTAAGTTCTTATTTGTGGCTCAGATACCCACATCACACGTCCCACACACATCCAGACTAACCTTGGCAGGCGTGTGTATCCAGATGGCGGCGTTGAACAGGACATGGTCGCACAGCTGCTTGAGGAGCGGCGCCCCGTGGGGCAACCCGTCCAGGTACTTGGCGAAGGACAAGAATTGCTCCAGGACTGCCCGAGTGATGTGGACCCTCGACGACTTCACACAAGATGAAGAAGTGTCAGAGTCAGCAACGTAAGAGAATAACATTGCAGAGTCGACTTAGTGTAGTATTTGAAACACACTTTCTCAATTTTGCATCCCCCAGCTGTCTTGTACGCAAGGTTCAAATTTGGTAGTGAATGGAGAGAGAGAGAAAAAAAAACATTTGGGATGAGTTCGTCTTTGAAGGACCACAGGAAAAATGCTAAAATGTAAAATAAATAAATGTATAAATAAATGAATAAAAGTGAAAATACAAACGGATATAAAAAATATAATTCAAAAATTAAATATAAAAAATTATAAATGTAAATTAAAAAATATATAGTGTAAAAATAAATACAAAAATAAAATCGAGATTAAAAAATAGATAGATAGATAAATAGATAAATAAATAAATAAATAAATAAATAAATAACAAAAATAAATGACTTGTCGAGCAGTGAACAAGATCGTCGTCCATTGCTGGAGCTTTCCATGCAAACCAGCAAGATTTCCAGAAAGGCAGTTTGCAACCCAAGACACGCTTTGGACCGCCCCCTCATTTGAATAATATTTCCGAGTCCTGACAGAGCGTCTGCAGCATGAAATAAATAAATGTGAGAGGCTGAGAGCAGAGCATTTTCATATTTAATTCTATTTAGATATATTTATTTTTGTATTTATTTCCACATTTATTTTTGTATTTATTTTTTGAATCTCATTTTTTATTTTTGTATTTATTTTTACTTTTATTTAATGCTATAATTTATATTGTTTTTATTCCCATTTATATTTATTTTTTGTATTTATTTTTTGATTTTTTTTAATATCAGTTTTATTTATACATTTATTTATTTTTTATTTTAGCAGTTTTGGGTCCTCCATAATTAAGGCCCTAAAATGGCCACTTCGAAACGACGTGGCAGACTTCGTGTGCCTTTTCTGGCATGACTACTTGAGACTTTTTTTTGTGGTTCTAATCATTATGGACACATCTACCAAATATCATACTGACACTGACTTCTGGGGCTAACTTTTATTCTTAAATTCTACAAGGCCCAAATAGCTGATTCACATCAAATTGGCTGACGTCGTCTACCTTTTCCGGGCTTTTCATGTTGCTAAGTGACAACGGCTGAATTTTCTTTCACTGACCTTCTCCAGTAGGTATCCGATGACCAGGAAGCCTTTGCCTCCCAGCATCTGCTCCTGCATTGCGACTGAGCTCTTGAGCAGCTCCACCAGGAAGGCGAGAAGCGTGGCACTGCAAAACACAGTATACGCCGGAATGAGATCCAACTCGAGATGATCCGCAAAAGAAATTCGCGATTTGGCGACTCCTGACCACACGGTGGTGTCCACGGCAGCGTCGTTGAGCTGCTTGTAGTCCAGCTGGGCGAAGAGCGGGAAGAGGACCTGGATGCCGCCGATGGAGTGGATCGCACTGTGGATGGAGTGCGTCACGATGGCCTTCACGTCCTGCAGTTGGATATAAATTCTTTTAAGCCCCGTTTTTTCAATGAATACCATTTTTCATACCTGGCATCAAAACAAAAAAAAGTGTGTCTACGCTAACATACTGGTTGAGCATTTCAAAACTGCAGGTGGCGCTATAAATGATTTGTAAGACCATTGAAACCATCAGAATCTCAAAATGTATGCAAGAAAATCAAAAGACTAATGCTACGTTCTCACCAAATCCAAAAAGGCGAACTGGGACGCTTCATTCGCGAGCGTTTCACCGCGTAGAGTGTTTATGGAACGGTTGCCGCTCATTTGCGCTTTTGTGCTCACCGGAGCGGAGGAGGCGTGTCCCTTGGTGACCAAGGAAGTGGAGCACTTTAGCGAGTCAACAAAAAGTGAGCACCGCGAACTACTTTCACTTCTTTCCTGGAACTAAACAGCCGTGGCACTATTTTCTCCTTTTTTGAGGTACGTGATAGCACTTTCGCTTTTTTAGTGGCAATCGGGCGGCCGGCATTTGAGCTAAAAATAGCTTTGGCGTTAATAAAAAGCACTGCTGCTAACTCGGTACAGTTCAAAAGCAAGTAAACAGACTTACCAGCACTTTCTTGATCATCATTCTGTCACGGCTGGCCGTGTTGTTGCGCTCGGGGTGACAATAGAGAGGACGCTGTGTGTGACGTGGCCCGTACTCGACGCCGATTGGCTACCGCGAGGCGAAACGCGAAAAAAGTTCAATTTTTGGAACTTCGACGAATATGCGAATGTGCGGATTTTCGTCGCGAATGTGCGGATTTTCGCTGCTGCGCACCGCGTCCCAACGCGTGAAACGCGTCCTCCGCGCCGCCCCACGCACTTTCGTTCCGTTGCGCGCGAACTCCATTGACTACAATGCAAACGCCCCGCTGAATCGCCGTCCCTCGCTTTTGGTGAGAACGCAGCATAATAAATACAACATTAGTAAGAAAACTGCTTTCTTTAAGTTGATTATCCATCCATCCATTCTATATTTGGATCATTTAAGGAGATTACTGCGCTTATTAATAATGTCATCTGAACAAAAACATGACTATTGCTTTATAACTATGTTCAATATTTTTTATTTAATACATACAGTGAACTGTATTTAATATATAAATCTAAAAAGCAATTCATAAGATATATTGTGTGGTATTAAATTAAGATTTAATTTAATATTTAATAATAATAATAATAATAATAATAATAATAATAATAATAATAATAATAATAATAAATTAATGTATATAAAATTGTGTAAACACAACAACCAAAGAGTGATGTTGGAAAAGTTTAGATTTATCAAATAAAATATTCAATTCATGCAATTGAAATAATGCAATTCATTAAAAATATGTAATCAACTGTATATTAATGACATTAAGAAAATAAAAACTGTATTGTTTAAATGATTTTTTTCTTTTTGATTCAAAAATTTTTTTTACGTAAAATGAACTCGACTAAGTGCAATTTCGAGAAATTGCGTGGGAATGTTGAAAGCTGAATGCTAATAGCTGAATGTTAAGATTTTAATACATGTGAAATGCTTAAGAAGTAAATTGAAAGACAGATTATGAAATTATAACCTCCTGGTTACTGGACAATGCGCTTTACCAACTCTGCCAGTATCAGACACCTAGTAATGATAAGTTATATGTATTGAAGTGGGCGTGGAAAGTGATACTTAGAAAAAGTTCACTGTCTGTCCCATTGAAAATGAATGGGGAAAAGTTGATCTTAAGTGTTAAATTGTGCAAATACTGTAAGTAATGTGGAATCAGACGATATATACCCCGGGAGGCGTGAATTTTTAAAGCTAGTTGAAATTTGAACAATGTAAATTGGAAGTATTATGTGGGAGTTGTTACGCGGCAAAAAAGTGTGGAGAATAAAAATCACAATAACAAATGTGGGAATGCTTCAGCATTCAGCAATTATACAAGAACACACCAAAGGGGAAAAAAACAAGATGCTCTTTCCAGCACTCTGGGAAATGTCAACTTTGAGTCTTTTTGTGACCTTCATTCAGCGTCCTACACACACATACACACAAACACACGGACCTGCAGCATGAGGGCGTGTGGCGAGTGCACAAAGATGGAGGCGTTCTCTCGCGGCGAGGACTCCAGGCAGAGCTGCGCGTCGGTGGCCTTGGCGTTGTACGTGAAGGAGATGGAGCTGGCCAGCTTGCCGTCGTACAGAACCTGCTTGTGGTGCTCGGCCAGGTGAATGTCACTCTCAGACTTGAACTTGAACGTGCTCTGTTGGTGTTGGGGGGGTGGAGAAAAAGGTAAAAGGTTCAAAGTTGGCTGGGAGGAACATCTGGGCAGACCCAAGCGTAATCAGCTTTATGGTGGCGGTACGTGAGGAAGCATTAGCTTAATGAACAACGCGCTAACGCGGACGCTAATTCAATTAGTGGCAGAGAGAAAGAAAAAGGCAGGACTAAATAGTCATATTTAGTCCTGCCTTGTTAGCTTTAGCCGGCTAGCTGTTATTCTCACATGCAGCATATTTCATCCTGCCCTCAACGATTTGAATGATATTATTTCATCCTGTCAGCAATGCAAATTCTGATTCATTTCACTAGGTCTCACCTTGTAGCCGGGTCCAAGCTGGTGTATGGCAAAGATTTGAGCAGGGTTGAGCGCCTCGCTGAAGACATAGATGGCGCCAAGCTGGCCGCAAAACACTCGGTTGGCGTCGGCCGTCTCCGAGGAGCCCAGGAAGCATTTGTCGTAGCTCTAAGCCGAACAAAAACATGAATAATGTAGCTGGGGATGCCTTATCGTCATGTCACACAGTACATAAACAAATGGCATACATTTTTAACTCGTTCACTGACAGTCATTTTCACTGAAGCAACCCCCTTCACCCCTGGCTGTTTCACTGGATTTTGACTGATTCTGCAAGGACCACAGAATGTTGTGTTCTATTGCTATAAAAACATGGAACCTACCAAAAGAAAGATTAGAGTATCTTCTTTCGTTGGCAAAAAAGTATATTTGTATCTGTTTCTGTTTTTCAGCAATTAGCATTAGAATATCGCTAAGTTTAATCAATATTCACATTCCTGGTGAAAGCACTGGCAAAAAGAGCTTGCTGTAACATTGCCCTGGTTGATCTCTTATACTCTGCTGCCATCTACTGGCCGTTTTTTTATTTTTTTATTTATTTTTTTTAACTACCATTGCTTTAAGCCAGCTTTTCATGTCTGAAGCTGCATGAAAGCATTCTGTACGTTCTTGTATAAGAAAAAAAAAAATGTTTAAACACATTTTTGGGATGTCAGGGCAAAGTATTAAAACATTTTTACATGTTTTTGGGCTTGAATGAGTTAACATTCTCATCATTCAAATGATGGAGCTGTTATGTGTGTATTTATTTACATATTGTCAAGTTTTTCACACCTCAGCAATTTTATATCTTCTGTATCATTTCTGCCATTTATGTCTCAACAATTTATCACCAAGTCTCAATTCATATTCTATATACTTTGATAAAATTCACATCAGTTAATGTCTCATGAATTTATCATCACATTTCATCTCGTCTTAATTCATATTCTATCACACTGCTTCTCTTTGATCTTCGGCAATTGAAGTGGCTCCACAGTGATTGATGACATCATTTTTATCATCTACCAATGACACACGCCCACACAGCTTTTTTGCTTACACTTTGTTTTTATGCTACAAAGTGTCAACTTGTGAAGGACGCGCTTCCTCTCGCCAATCCCTCCCCCGCCCCCCGTGGCAGCTTGGTGCTTTTTGCTTCCCGACCGGGTTGGACAGCGGCCCGAGGGCGACTCAGGGAAAGGACAAAATGTCAGGCGGCGTTTTTTCTTACGTCGTTGGTGTTGACGTGCCAGGCCATGTCGCCGTAGGAGACCAGCTGCCCGTTGACGTAGCAGCGGATCTCCGAGTTCCTCCAGCGGTTGTAGATGTGCACGATGCTGATCATGTACCACTACAAAAAAAAATACACACACGCGTTTAAGCACACAGTTGATTTAAGCAGGGTTTCGCAAACGTTTGATTTATAAAATGGATAGACATACAGATCATCAATAAAAGATTTTTATAAAGTTAAAACAAGGAAATACAATATCGTCACCCGATTAAAATAATTACCTAAGTCGTTTTCTTTTGCTTAATTTATTTATTTATTTATTTATTTATTTATTTATTTATTTATTTTAGTCTAAATCATCTCACGATGCAAATGGTTACATTTTTTGTTTCCTGAAAAATCTGAAAAAAATGACTTGGGCAATTATTTCTTTTTGCAAAATTTATTTAGTTTTTGTCTCAATAATCTCATTGTGATGCAAATGGTTGAAATTTTTGTTTCCTTAAAAATCTGGGGGGAAAAAATGACTGAGGCAATTATTTTCTTGCAAAATTATTTTGTTGTCTAAATCATCTCCTCATGATGAAAAATAGTTAAATGTTTTGTGTTTCCTGAAGAATCTGAAAAAAATGACTTAAGCAATTATTTTTTGCAAAATTATTTTTTTGTCTAAATCATCTCCTCATGATGCAAATGGTTCATTTTGAGTGTTTCCTGAAAAATCTGAAAAAAATACTTTACAATTTTTACTTTACTTTAATTTTTACTTTACAATTTTTTTTTGTGCATTTTTTTTTTCTTTTTTTTTGGGTCTAAATCATCTCCTCATAATGCAAATGGTTGAATTTTTTGTTTCCTAGAAAATCTAAAAAAAAAATACAAATAAAAATACTTAGGCAATTTTTTTTTCAAAATGTATTTATTTTTTGTCTAAATCATCTCATGATGCAAATGTTTTTTTTGTTTTTTTTTGTTTCCTGAAAAAATAGAAAAAAAATACTTTGGCAATTATTTTTTTGCTAAATTATTTTGTTTTCTAAATCATCTCCTCATGATGCAAATGGTTCTTTTCTTTGTGTTTGCTGAAAAATCTGAAAAAATGACAGGCATTTTTTTTTTTTTTTTTGCAAAATTATTTTTTTTCTCCTTTTATCTCCTCATGATGCAAATGGTTCAATTTTTTGTTTTTTTTTGTGTTGCCTGACAAAATTTGGAAAAAATGACTGAGGCAATTATTTTTTTTCAAAATCATTATTTTTTTCCTAAATCATCTCCTCGTGATGGTTAAATTTTTTGTGTTTCCTGAAAAATCTGAAAAAATGACTTGGGCAATTATTTTAAGAAGGTGTCGATATGTGAAATTTGGCCAAATTTCCTTTTTCTTTGCACACGCGTTTGTTGTTCTCACCTTTCGCGGCTGGAAGTCGTACTTGACGCAGTGTTGGAAGCCTTTCCCTTTAGACTTGAGGGAGGTCACGATCAAACAGTTGCCCACAAAGTGAGCCGAGTAGCCGATTCCTTTACTGGTGCGGAAGCTGCAAAGCAAAAGGGAGGGAGACAATTTTAATATAGTCTTTGTTCTGTGAAATAATAGTCACCTTGTCAAATGAAATAAATGCAATTATTAGAAATAATCCACAGTCAAAAAAGTCAATGTTTCGCTTGCTCGTTACAAGATGTATGATTATTTCAATCGCTCACCATAACTTCCACCTTGTGCAACAGAAATAAATAACTCAAAATAATCCACTGAGTAAAAAAAAAAACAACTTGATGACCGGCTTAATCACAATTAATAAAATAAAGTGCCTTTCCCCCGTCAACCACAGTAACAGCCATCATGCACAGTGTAAATCGATGATGACCTGAAATAATCCACAAAGTTAAAATAAAGTCCAACGCATATTCGGGTGCATGCACATGTGCAATTGATGTATCGTATCATTAATGTGATCTCTGCCTCTTGCCAGGTAACCTGCAACAAGAGAAAAATGCACAACTTGAAATAATCTACTAAGTTAAAGACGGCCCACCGCAAGCTCGAACATGGGCAATAGGAATGAACCCAACAATTTGGAATTATACGTAAAAAATAATTAATGACCTGCTTGATCATGTGCACAGTCGCAATCTACATGCAATATCAAAATAATTACAACAAAAATAATCCACAAGACAAAACATATAGATAGCACCCTCTGACGCGTGTGGGTGCAATGTAGGAGTCATATGATTACTCTCCACCCTTATTCATACTGGCAACCTGGCACAATGAAAATAAACACAATTTCGAAATAATCCACAGACTCCTAAAAATGTCAACCGCATTTCACATGTCATATAGTTAATGTGATTGTTCCTCTCGCCAAGGTAGTCGCCACCTTGCATGACAGGCATAAACACAACCAATAGAAAAAATCCATAAAGTCAACAATAGTCCATTGCAGACTGTCTCTCGTATGAGTCATATGATTAATGTGATCTCCAGTTAGTCGTGTTAACTGCCACCATACACATTAGAAATGAGCACGACGACAAGAAATAACAATAAAAACTTCCTGTCCTAAAAGCAAAATAAAAACAAATGAAGCAATTGCAGCTGCCTCCCCCTGCTGCTGTTTGTGGGTACGAGCTGGCAGCGTGTCATCTGCACACACAAGACAAACGGCAACAAGATGGACGACAACAGCAAGTGCCTGCTGGACCATGATAAGAGCCAGCAGGGCCGGAGGGGGACACGGGTGGGGGGAAGATGAGGGCACCGGCCACCCGGCAAACGGTTGCCAGGGAAACACACGTAGTTGTTTACCATACTCGCCTCGTTCCTTTGAGTGTCACATTTCCTATTTAAAACAACCGCACTTTGCTTTAACGCCCGCTAGCTTAATGCTGACGGTAAACCGGTTTGACAGTTTACCATAGTTTATTTTATATCGTAGTTTTGATCAACATTGTAGATGCAACCAACATCAACACAACGCTATCCCGAACTCGTATTCAATTGCTAGTTTAGGACGCTAAGAAATCGCTCATTAATTTCGCCGTCATTGTATGATTTGGCAGAAGTCTCCGACGTAAGTTGCTAGCAGCTAGCTGTTAGCATTACAGTCTCTCTGAAGTTAAATGCTTTCAATTAGGATAAGCGGTTAGGAAAATGAACAAATGAATGAATGGAATTCATTCTGCTATGACTTTTATACTATACCAAAATATGAGAGCGGGATGAAGTTGACACCCAAATAAATGTTCTACCTCCCGAATTACAAGCTGTTTTTGTTTCCCTGGTGACTCACCAGTAAAGGTAGGGTTTGTCTTTGTCCACGTTGATGTTGTTGAGCGGATCCTGGCGGAACCACGTGTTGATGGTGAAGCCGTTTTGGTACGGCCACTTGGCGATAGGCGGCAAGGCGATGGCCTGCGGCGACACAAACGGGAGCGTGCGTGCTTACAACCGAGGTGTTCCGAATAAAAGCCGGGAGGTGGGTTTCAAAACACATACCGCGGCGCTGCGTCCTGGGAAATTGAAGAAGGTGTCGGGGCCGTGACGCTGAGGCATCTGATTCAACACGGACAACAACTTGATGGCGTGTCGGGGCTGCGAAGAGGAGAGGATTTCAAGTGAAGGAGAGCGACGAGGAGTGATTGACACGTACAAATTGATACACGCTCCCTGGTGGTGGTGGGGGCAGAACACGGTGTGACATCACATCTCCACCACAAGCCGCCGGCTCAATAAGACCCTCAATCACCTCGGCTTCATCAATACCATGGCAACTCTGCATCGACCTGTCTGTCTGTCTGTCTGTTTGTAATTAGGGCTTGCTGGTGAAAGGAAGGAATCAGGGTGTCTGAATCAAACATTGCACATTTTGTCTTCACTAATTTGTGAGGATTATTGAGGAATGCAAAATTATCAGGATTATAAGAGTATGGGTTCTTTTTTTGTTGTTTTTTTTATTCAGTTTGTTTTAATTAGTGTTTAGAGTGTGTTTGTTAGTTGTTTTTATTTTTACTTTAGTATTAGTATTAGGTTTTGTTTTATGGTATATTTGTATAATGCAAGTTTAGTTTTATTTCATTTTAATTTCTGTTTTTTAAAATTCAGTTTGTTTTAATTAGTGTTTAGAGGGCGTTTGTTCGTTTTATATTTTTTTTAAACTTTAGTTTTTATTAGTTTTAGTATTAGTTTTTGTTTTTATGGAATATTTGCAGAATACAAGTTTACTTTTATTTCATATTAATTTTTTTAATTCAGTTTGTTTTAATTAGTGTTTAGAGTGTGTTATTTTTTATTGTTTTTTTTATTTTATTTAAATTTTTATTAGTTTTAGTTTTAGGTTTTGTGTTTAATTTTGCTATTATTTAATTTTATATATATATTTATTTATTTATTTATTTATTTATTTATTTAAATCAGTTTGTTTTAATTATTATTTAGTGTTTTTGTTAGGTTTTTTTAATATATTTTTTTACTTTAGTTTTTATTAGTTTTATTATTAGATTTTGTTTTTATGGCGTATTTGCAGAATGCAAGTTTGCTTTTATTTCATTTTAAATTTTGTTTTTTAAAATCCAGTTTGTTTTAAATAGTGCTTAAAATGTGTTTTGTTTTTTTGTTACTTTAGTTTTTACTAGTTATCGCTAGGTTTTGTTTTGATGGAGTATTTGCAGAATGCAAGTTAAAAAGAAAGAGGTCAGTAAGTATTTTGTAAGGTAAACAATTGCCTAATAAGTGTTCGACCATACAGTAATACTGAAATAAATACATTTAAAATAAGCCCTGAAAGCTCCTGCATGATAATAATTGACAAAGACAAAAAACGAAGGAAACTAACTAGGGGTTGTATGTATTAACCTCGGACTGCACACACTTTTTTCGCTTCAGGACTTTGTGGGGACTGTGAAGGAAAACGACCTACACGTTCTTGGCTTTACTCCCGTTTGTGGACTGTGGAGGGGACCTGAACACACTTTCTTGTCTTCACTACGTAGTGAAGATTGTGGAAACAACTTCACCTGAACGTGCAACAAATCGCAAGCCCCCGGAATAGTCCGCGCTTACCCAAATGCCGTTGTCGCCCCTCAGCATGCTGAAGAGCAGCTTCAGCTCCTTGACTGTGATGCTGTAACTGGCCATTACGCCCAACATGTCCACCAGCAGGTCTGCAATCACAAACCGGCAAACACAATGCTCAATAATTTTGGGGGGTGGGGGGTGGAAGAGCATAACTAATTACCATAGCTTTGTAAATACAAACATCATTATTATTATCATTATTATCATTATTATTATTATTATTATCATCATCATTATCCTCATTATGTTTTTATAGAAAGCCGTCCAAGGGACGTGAAAACACTTTAAAGGAACACAAGACCTGTAAAAAAACTAACCAGGTATTCTGTGAAATGGTTAATTTCAACTCTTCCCTGAAAAAAGTGCCAATTTATGTTGAGCAATTATGATTTTATAGCACTTTTTATGAATATTTGTGCATTAAGTACTGTATTGGACAGTCACGTGATCATCATGACGTATTGTGTGCGTAAAATACACATTGAATGAATGACAACAAAGAACTCACGAGGAATGATCGCATCCCACGGCGGACATCAAAGGTGTAATTTCGCTTTACAACAAAGAAGCACTTCTTCAAAAGCAGTACAGCCATGGAAGACACGCCAAAGATTTGTTTACAATGAAAACCGGATAAAACTGGCATTTTCGGCGAGTCGAAATGGACGGACGGTAAACATCCAGGTGACTTGTACTCTGCTAGGCTAAGCTACATGTCGTGTGCTAAGCACGCTTTAGCCCACATCAGGAATGACATGAAACACACGGAATGACATGAAACCGGACGTGTTGAGGACTTTACTCTCAACAGTATTTGGGATCGAAAACGTCTTTTTCTCACCCATTACGTCAGCAAATTCCCACTGAAATGAACGAAGACGGCTTCCGGTTATGCACGGGATACATCATCACGATCACATAACCAGGAACATGGCGTCCCACACCGTAAGATCGAATTCGGACACTTAATCGGTTTAAAATAAAATTCAGGTAATAAGATGCAGAAGATATTTGCACTTTTATTCTTTGTACACAATACCTAATCCAATACTAGAAAATAATTAATAGGCGTTTTATCGCTTTAAATTTCATCCTGATATTTTGGTGCAGGCAGCTATCTTTTGATATTTGCCTCACAATACCTCATCCTAGAATTAAAAAAAAAAAAAATAAAATAAAATAAAATAAAAATAAAAAAAGTGCCTATTTATGCGTGGTTGCGCTAAAAAGCCTCGACTTTGACGTGGCGCGGCGGTGGCGAGCCAATCAGCTTATTTACACAGACTCTCCTTGTGTGCCATTAAGGCCGTGTGGATATAATGTGAATAGAGCTGCAGCGGATTTCATTAGAGGAAATAAAGCATCACACACTGTGTGTGTGTGTGTGTGTGTGGGGGTGTGTGGGCGGGGGGGGCTGCGTGTGTGTGTGTGTGTGGGGGGGGGGGGGGGGGGTGCGCGCGCGATCAATGCATGTAGGTCATTGAGAGCTGCAGCGTAAGTCAAAGCACTTGTAAAGCACATCATCCTGCGGAGACATGATGGAGGGAGAGCGCGCATGAAAGGAAAAGTCAAGGTCGATGCAATTAAGTCAAACAGACTTTGCACCATGAATGTACAGTATACGCACTTTACTGGCTTAATGTGTGTTTTTGTGTGGCCGATTGAGGAAAATGACCCCACACACCTTTTTAGCGTCATTGCTTTATGTGGACTGCTCAGACACTTTTTCTTAGATTCATTATTTTGTAAGAGCGACTGAGGGAAAAGACTTGAATGTCCAAATAATTCGTTGGCTTGACTAAATTGTGTGACTGATCGAGGATAATGACTTATGTGTCAATACACACTTTTTGGCTATTGTGGGGATTGTCAAGGAAAATGCCTGCAGCATATGCTTCACTATTTTTGTAAGAATTTTTTTTAGGAAAAATAGCCTGAATGTCTAAAGTAGGAGCGATTAAAAACTTTCCTCGTAATTAGTCGCATCACACAATTAATCGCAAATCAATTATCAATAAAATATTTTTTTCCCCTAAGTTTTCATATTCTTGTTAAGATAGAAGTGGAAAAGAAATGTTAAAATAATAGAAATACGGCTGCATCTTTTAGTCATTTCATAATAATTCATAAAACTGAGTTAAAATTAAAAAGATGTACTGTACTGTAAAAAAATGAGTGTGAAATTGATTTGTGTTTAGGTCATTTTTCTGCCACTAGATGGCAGAATTGCATTTGTAAGACATTGGTGACAGTGCATTTTTCGTTTTATATTAAGAGCTGTCTAATCTTTAACATGAGGTAACTTGTGAAATTCTGCACATTTTTAAAATGGTCAAATACAACTTGACCCCAGTCTCCACAAATATATGCATTATTATTGTATTATTTTATTTTAATGTTTTTATTGTGGGAATGCTTCAGCATTTCCACAATGTTATTGTGATTTTTATTCTCCACACTTTTTTGCCGTCTAATAACTCCCAAATAATTACTTCCAATTTACATTGTTCAAATTTCAACTCGGTTAAAAAAATTCACGCCTCCCGGGGTATATAATAGTCTGATTTCACATTACTTACAGTATTTGCACAATTTAACATTTAATATCAACTTTTCCCCCATTCATTTTCAATGGGACAGACATTGAACTTTTTCTAAGTATCACTTTCCAAGCCCAACTTCCATACATATACACACACACACACACACACACACACACATACATATATATATATATATATATATAAATAACTTATCATCATTACCAGGTGTCAGTGATACTGCTCGATGGCACAGTCGCTAAAGCGCATTGTCAAGTAACCAGAAGGTTATAATTTCATAATTTATCTATCAATGTGCTTTCAGCATTCCCACGCAATTTCTCCAGAACTTGCACTTAGTCTAGTTACATTTATCACTGCTAAATTTTGGCGTGGACGTGTCTGCTGCGTTGCGACTGGAATTCCCACCAGTACAGGCTTTCCGAGTAGGGGGCGGTTATTAATCACGTGTGTTTTTGTGGCGAAATTAACTCAAACTTAATGCACCAATTTTGACACCCCGAGTTTAAACACATTTTATTGGCATCACTACAGGATGAGGATTAATACTTGAATGTTCAAATACACATTCTTGCCTCGACTGTTGCACGCATGAGAAATACACAACGTTTACACGCACGTACGCTGTTTATGCGGCGTCGCTGCTGAACCAAGCGGCTTAATGTCTGGTTGAAAAGGCACGCCGAGGAAAAACACTCGTCAGGGGAATTGGCTGCCGAGTGAGCGAACTTGCAGGATAAGCGGGGAAAGCATCAATTACACAAAAAAAGATCATCTTGAAAAAAGGAGATGATTGACTCTCACTTGGCCTCCACTGAGTGCCGGAATATACTCAAGTGGCTCCTTATCACAACAAAGGTTTACTACATACTTGTGATTTGCACTCCAAATAATACGAGAATATATTCCATAAAATTGTGTTTTTGCTATACGACAGAACTTTTCTTTCCTGATTAGAAGAATATAAAAACTTAAAATGTGTATATTTTAAGGATTTTTTTTTTCAGTTGTATAATTAAGAATTGCACTGAACTTTTATCTCCAATGCCAACTGGGGGAATCCTTTTTTTTGCCAAGGCCATGTAAAACTACAGCTGTGTATTAGGGCCACATATCATTTATTTTTATTTTTTTTCCAGAGGTGGGTAATATTCAGAGAAAAAAACTCACAAATTTGCCACTTTAAAAAGTGGCAAGTGTGTGAGAGATTTAAAAAAAAAAAAAACACTCGCAAATTTTCGACTTTATAGTGGCAAATTTTCGACTATGAAGTCATAAATTTGTGAGGAAATTGTTTTTTTTAAAAATCGCATATTTGTGACTTTCCATCCATCCATCCATCCATTTTCTTAACTGCTTGCTCCTCACAAGGGTCGCGGGGGGTGCTGGAGCCTATCTCAGCTGGCTCTCGGCAGTAGGCGGGGTACACCCTGAACTGGTTGCCAGCCAATCCCAGAAATTTGTGACTTTATAGTGTGTAATTCGCGACTTTATAAAGTTACAAATTTGTGAGGAAAAAACCCCCGCAAATTTGTGACTTTAAAAAGTGGCAAATTTGCCACTTTTTAAAGTCACAAATTTTCCACTATAAAGTTTTAAATGTAGTTTTTTTTTTCTCACTTTTCTCACAAATTTGTGACTTTATAGTCACAAATTTGATATTTTAAGTCACAAATTTGCGATTTTTTTTCCTCACAAATTTGCGACATAAAGTCACAAATTTGTGAGAAAAAAAAAACACTCACAAATTTGTGACTTTATAAAGTGTCAAATTTGTGAGGAGAAAAACACTTGCAAATTTGCAAATTTCTAAGATGGCAATTTTTTTTCTCTGATTAACCCCCACTCTAAAAAATATTTATATTTGTCCCTAAAATGCCGTCGTAAAAACAAACCAGGAATTAAAATGAAATTTGGAAGCGTGGTTGAAGAAGGGAAAGAGTCGACTTGAACATAAATTACCGGCTTCTCACAAGCTCCCTCACCTGCGATCATGTCGTCCACCGTGCTCATCTTAAGCAGCACCTGCTGGATGAGGCCCACCTCCGTGCTGGTCTGCAGGTTGCGGACGCTTTTGCGCAGGATGGCGGTGAACATGCTCCAGATCTCCGCCTGGCACGTCACCTCGCAGTGCGACAGCAGCTCCACCATGCAGCCGATGCTCTCCGCCTCCTGGATGATGAAGTTCATCTCCAGATCAAACTCGCCGCCCACCAGCTGACAGTTGACGGCGGAGGAGAAAAAGAAGAAGGGACAATGTTGATACTACTGCTGTCACTATTGAATATTTTTACAATGGATTAAGTTATCGATTATTATCACAAAAGCATTTTCACCTGATTACTGTTTATTAATCAGTGATTGTTGTTCCTTTCATCCTTAGTATTCGTATGGTGATATACAAAATCGGTGGATTGATGTTGTACTATGTTCCCGTTTTGGTCATTGTTTTCCAAAGTAAAAACAGTTTGCAAATGTCTTACTTTGATTCTTCCATCAAAGGACTACAGAAATCAGTAAACAATTATGGTTGATATGGAAGACAAAACTTTGCAACTAAAATGTCAAAATTGCCAATTGTTAACACTCCATCTTAATTGCATTTTTTAAAATTCAGCCCCTGAAACAAGCTTCACTAACAACAAGAAATTTGCTAGGCGTGTCGATCATGAGTAGACCCACAACAGTCTCAAGAAGCCATTTTTTATAAATCTGCCATTTTGGTTAGAAGTGGCCATTGTTGAGTCATTTTGACAAATTCCAACATTCTTGGAAACTGGATTCACCATATACAGTAGCTTTGATTTGAAATTTGAAAATTCAGCACCCAAAAACAACTTCACTTAAAACAAACAAAACGTCACTTTAACTCATTCACTCGCAGCCATTTTCACTGAAGCAACCCCCTTTGCTCCCAGCTCTTTTACTGGATTTTGACTGAGTTTGCAAGGCCCGCAGAATATTTTGTTCTATTGCTTTAAAAACATGGAACCTACCAAAAGAAAGACAAGCATCTCTTCTTTCATCAGGAAAAAAAATATATTTTTGTCTGTTTCCGTTTTGCAGCAATTAGGATTAGAATATAGCTAAATTTAAATCTGTTTAAAACTGTGGGGAAAAGAGTTTTTGCAACATGGCCCTGGTTCATCTCTTATACTGTGCTGCCACCTGCTGGCCGTTTTTATTTGTAATAACTACCATTGATTCAAGCGTTCTCTTCAGTTCCGAGGCTGCATCAAAACCTTCTGTATGCTCTAGCATAAAAAAAAACAAAAAATAAAAAATAAAAAACGTATAAATAGGTCTTTGGGAGCAAATAAGTTATAGACATTTTCGACGTTTTCAGTCCCTCAAAAATTCCTCCTAGATTTTTTCCAAGTGCTTCCAAATTCAAACTTACAAAAGTAGACAGATGCTAAATTAGAAAGAATTTGAATTTTGGTCATTGCATGTGGGCAGAGGAGTGAGACTTGATGACTCAACATTTTCCTAATAAGTGAAGTCCACAAGGTCGGAGTTGGACCATAGGCTAAGTCTTGACTCAGCAACATGAAATTTGGTAGCCTGCATGTGCATCACGAGTAGATGTACAAAAGACAAGTTTTCCATTTTGGTTTGAAGTAGGGGTGGGAACCTCTGGGTGCCTCAATATATGATATGATATGCGATACAAGGCTCATGATAACGATTATCTCCCGATATGACGATACCGCCATGATGGATATATTGGTCATAAATCCACGATAATAAAACTACTCAAGACATAAACTGTTTTTTCAATGAGAAAATAGCTTCTTTTTGTACCATCACTGAAACACAATATTAAAACTGGTGTCTTCTTCACACTGTGTACTTTAGTGTATTTTTTAAACAAATAAAAATTCTTAACTTTCTGTCAACAAATTTGTGTCTTTCTTAAACACTATTGTCATGCAACATGTCAGTTACATAGTCAATTGTTTCATTTTATAAACTGTGACACAATCTTTTGTGTAACATTGCAAAAGTAAATCAATAAAATTACTTAAGTATTAAATCCAATTAAATCAATTGTAATTGTTGATTAATGTTTTTCAAATGTTAACATTGAAGATATGATCCACGTTTTTCATAGAAACGTATGTAAAACAGTCAGTAGCTGGACAGATAAATGTCTTAAACAAGTAAAAGTAAGCTGATGAGTCTTCTTCACCTGAAGACTTGCATCCATTTCCCCACCATTCTTACGAGGCACTCCCCCTAATGGCCCGCCAAGGATTTGCTCAATAAGTAATGAACAATGGAGCCATCATAGTGGCTGTCTATTAACTAAAAAATATCACGATACTTGCGTCGGCGTATCGATAATCTATCAAGAGACAAAGTATCACGATTTATCGCGATATCGATATATCCGTCACATTTTGTCCATTTGCAGGGATTTTTGAAAAGGAAAAAAAAAACTCCTCTACTACCAAATTTAAATTTTGTACACCACACAAATTGACAAATTGATACACTTACATTTATTTTTTTTGTCATTGCATTTTGGGCGGATTAGGGCGGCAAATTTTGATGACTCAGCATAAAACGAGGAAATTAATCAATTAAACAGAAACTACTAAACCAGACTTTCTTCAAGACGGATGGATTGGATTCTAATGTGATGTTTCGACATTAAGTAAGACTGACTCACTCGGAGAGCAACAATCTCTCAAAAATACATCGGCTTTAAAAATGGCCGGCTCCCCTTCCTGCTCTCACACACAAACTGGCGAGTGCGCACACACCGCCTAAGCTGAGCTGCAGATATCATCATTCCAACATGGAGTGCAAATGGCCTGCCTCTTAATGGCTGATGCAGCGTAATTACTTGTGAAAAGTATCGCTGTGCTTCACGCACACACACACACGCACGCACAGTACGAACACAAGCAAGCACACACGCTTCAGCCTCGGCATACTTCACGATCCAGAAAGTGGTCGCTATGGTGACCAACAAGCTAAGAGGACACACACACACACAGGCACTAACACACTGCGCAGAGGTTATTAAATGAAACCGAAAGGACCACATAATGCATCAACGCTGGGTAAAAGAAGCGCAGAGATGAAGAAATATCAATAAATGGAGAACATGAGATTGGCCTGGCACAGATACGGGTATGCATGTTTATTAAAAAAAAAATAAGTAAAATAAAAATATATATACAAAATGAGAGCTATATGTCTGATCTTAAGCCAACAAGCAGTGAGTGCGTTCAGGGATAAATGCAGTTGCTATTTTGGCCACAGGGTGGAGCAAAGTGGAGGTTTGGTTCCATGATCCATCCATCATTGATCAGCTAAAACCTTTCTCAGAGGACCTTGGGGGAAAGGATGGGTAAACCCAGGACTGGTCGCCAGCCAACAAACGACGCATGAAGTGTGACGACTCGTCTTGAAACTGAACACATCAATAAGTCAACTCCACGAGGGCAGAGAGTGAGCAAATTTCTTCATCAAAAAATTCAGTCCCCAAAGCCAGTTTCGCTTTGCAACGTCACCCACAGGAAGTCTGCCATTTTGGTTTGAAGTGGTCATTTTAGGGTCAACAACTAAACGTTCCTTCACAAGGTAATAGCTTACACAAACGTCTTGAAAATTCAGTTTCACTTAGCAATACGGATGGAACGATATACAAACATCATGAATCAATATTATCATGATATGAAGGTCACGATATGATAATTATCATGATATTGTGTGGAGGTTGGAGGTATAAAAAAAAAAAAAAAGGTCACAATATTGTTAAAAAAAAAAGAAATACTAAAAAAATAAGTACAAAATTGTGTTTTTGTACATTACAGCAATACATATAAACAACCTACTATCTCTAATAAGACTTAATATTGAGACTTAATATTAGTAATGCACGCACACATTGAGTTCCTCCACATATTGACTCGGTTCACAAACACATTACGCCACTCTTCACCTGACCATTAGTGTAGATTTTAAACATAGAAGGGCCAAAATATCCCTAATAAAAATGAAATTGCACAAAGAAAATAGCCACGAGAGGGTGCTAGAACTGCACAAATGGAAAACAACTTGTGCTGCTTTTAATATCATGACATGACGACAACAATATTGTGGCAGGTCTAATAGCACAATACAGGCCTGGGCAATATATCGAAAAAATATCAATATTGTGATATTGGCCCCTCCAATATGCATATCTCAAAGACATGTTGGCTTTTATCTGAACTTCACCAATCAGACCACCAATCAGACACAAACTTAAACGAGCATCACCAACCAATAGTTTTACATCATCTAGACTAAGTAAAATTAATTAACGAAGAACACATTGAACTTGCTTATTTTACCACGTGAAAAAATTTTATTCTTTCATTTGCTAATAAAAAAATTATTTCTTTAGGTACATCTTAAATATCGCAATAATATTGATATTGCGATAGTCAACAACTATATCTCATATCGCATATTTTTCCAGTATCGTGCAGCCCTAGCCCCAATATCACGATATTGCCGTTATCGTTACATCCCTACTTAGTTAAGTCAATTCAAGTCATCTTAGCAACACATAATTTGGTAGAAATATATAATGAGTAGACCCACAAAAAAAAAAAAAAAAAAAAGTCTCAAGAAGTCATGCCATAAAAGATAGAGGAAGTCTGCCATTTTGGTTTGAAGTGGTCATTTTGGACGAAACAGCTACAGCAAATCACCTCCACAATGTCTAAAACTAAAATCTAGAACTGTTCGGTCAAAAATAACGCAATTATGAGTAAAGAAAGTGAACCAATTCTCTATCTGGGTCAATTTGAACCAATTTTTGAACTAAAATTGGGCCATTTTGTAGAAAAAAAAACTCAGAATATTGGTTCAGATGAGTGCTATCTCTATCGAATATTTTTAGAATCGATTAATCTGTCGATTATTCAAACAATTAAATGACTAATCGGATTCATTTTAGTTTTGCATTAAAGTGTATTACAAATGCATTTTTTTCCCCTGATAACTGTTTATTAACCAGAGATTGGTGTTTATTTTGTACTTCGTATAGTGATTTTTTTTTTTTTAAAGGGAGATTGGTGTCTTATTTTGATTAAATGCAGAAGATATTTAGCCTTCTTTCATGAAGAACAACAGAAAGCAGTGAACAATTACAGTTGATAAACTGTAATTAGAGGATTTGGACAATTTCGAATTATAAAATGGCTCCTAAGGATTACTCAATTAGTAAAATAGCTGTCGATTAATTTGATAATCGATTACTTGTCAATTAATCTTGACAGCTCTAGCTCAGATCCGTTAATTTGACCCAACTTTCTGGGTTGTTTTGCACAGAACAACCCAGAAAGATGGGTCAAATCGACCCAAAATGTTACTTTTGACCCAACATTTTAGAGTATATGTACAAAATGTCTTTTGAAAATTCATACTCCAAGCCTATTTCACTAGTAAGCAACATGGATTATGGTCGACAAATCTATCATCGACAAAAAGTGTCAAAAGGCCGTGGTGTAAAAAACAAAAAAAATGCGCACACAGGAAGCCTGTTATTTTAAAGTGGTGTAACCCAAGGACCCCCTGCACTATATTTGAAAAAGGATCATTCAAGAACTGCGCACAACTTGGTTTGGAATGGTAAACATGCTTGTTTATTTGTTATTTTTCTTAGGGGGGGGTCTATGATTTCGCTGAGGCGTAACCCTGGCGGGCGCCTTGAGAGCGATCCGTGCCAGCGCGGTGCCAAAGCAAACATCCTCCAGCAGTTGGCCAAGACTAACCATGCTGCCGGTTCAGCCATGCCAAGAGAAGCCTTTTGTGCCCCCGAGGTGGGCGGCACAACGCATTCGAACCTTAAAAAAAAAAGAAGCTCCTAAGTGAACAAGAAGCTTCTGGTTGGTGGAGTTAAAAATACTGCGGGTCATATTGACCCATGAACATTTTTTGGTGTTTGAGAAGAAGTAACAAAAAAATGTTAAAAAATGTTAAAAAGTACACCTAATTGTATATTATTTATTACCGACAATCTTCTTTGACAATCCAGCCTTTGATTAAAAAAAATAAAATAAAATAACCATATAAACACTAGGGATGTAACGATATTCAAACATCATGATAGGATAATTATCATAATATTGTGGGCAGGTTGGCGATAAAAAGGTCACAATATTGGAAAAAAAAAAAAAAAAAAAAAAAAAAAAAAAAAAAAAGAGCGAATACTAAAAAACACACACACACACACAATATTGTGCTTTTGTACATGACAGCAATATTTAAATATATATATTATTAATATTATATAAAAAATATATATAAATTACTTGCTAATGGAAGGACACATTGAGTTCCTACACATATTGACTATTCACAAGCAAATTACGTTCCCCTTTATCTGAACATTAGTGTGGATTATAAACATACAAGGGCCAAAACATGCTTTGTGAAAATTAAACCGCACAAAAAAAAAAAAAACAAAAAAAAAAAAAAACTAGCCACCAGAGGGTGCTAGAACTGCACACATGGAAATCAACCTGACTTTGAACACAGATGCGCTGCTTTTAATATTGTGACGTGACGACAACAATATTGTGGCAGTTTTAATAGCGCGATATCACGATATTGCCGATATCGTTACATCCCTAATAATCACAGAAATTAGGTAACAAACGGCAGCAATTTTTTTAAGAGCTAAAAAACATCTTCAAATATGCACAAGCGTAAGAAAATAATGATATCTCATGGTGTCATGAACACTAAAGGTACATAAGGAATGTACGTCTTGGGGATTGGGACTGAAAAGCGCTATACAGAAATCTGATGCATTATTATTAGGGGTGTGAATTGCCTAGTACCTGACGATTCGATTCGTATCACGATTCACAGGTCACGATTCGATTCGATACCGATTAATCCCGATACGAATTTATAAGTCGATTGTTGCGATTTTTTTTCATTCAAATTTAGAAAATACTAATCAGTAAGCTTGTAGAGTGTAAGATTTATATGAAAATGTATTATTTATTTATCTGAAATTTCAGTCTTATAGAGGTTGTAATCTGTTTCATGTTTGAACAGCATTAAAATAAAATATTAAGGCTTAATGTTCCGTTCATAACATTCTTCCATGCTCAAGGTGTGAATCCTAACCCGAAGTCAGACGTTTTGTTGAATATTTTTCCATTAAAAATGGACGTTTAAAAATCGATTCACACACACACACACAAAAACAAATCGGTAAGACTACCGAATGAACAATTCTGAGCTCTTAAAAAAAAAAAAAAAAAATCGATTTTTTTTTTTATCGATTCGAGAATCGCGCGATGTAGTATCGCGATATATCGCCGAATCGATTTTTTTTTAACACCCCTAATTATTATTATCATCATCATCAAGTTTGTCCAGCTGGGTCCTTTCTTTCTTTCATTTTTTTCTTTCTTTTTTTTTTTAAAAAACATACGGCACATACTCTGACGTTTTCATCTTCCTGTTTTGGGTCCCGGCTCTGCTCACTCCAGGAGATAACCTCATCCTGGCAGGGATTCCGTTCCTCTTCTATTTCTTTACAGTTGGTTGCCACAGTTTGCATCACGCCGCTTTCCCTTTTGGCCAGTGGCGACGAGCGTACATTCTCGCCTCGCGTTTTCGTGCCCCGAGGAGGTTTTTTTTTTTTTTTTTTTGCACGCACGAGTTTCTTCACAAGCGTCTGAAAGCGAGGCCGTTTAACACAGATATCTTTTGGGGGTGACGCCTGAGATGATGGCTTCCTGTCAAATCACGACGTTCTTATTTGGCTGTACGAGTTGTGTTCTTGACAGCTGCTTCGCATCTGCGCTGCATGGAGTGCAAAAATGTCATCTGACAGCCATTCCAGAGCAGTTGTCATTTGATGGTGCAGGTGAACCTAAACACAAGTGTCCTTTGACTTAACAATCATAAAAATAATAATTATAGGACTTAACAATCATAAAAATAATAATTATAGGATATTTTTTTAAAACGCAACTAGCAACAGATCTATTGACTATTTTTTTTACAATAGCAATGTCACGCCGCCACCGGCGTGGCGGTTCATGCTTTTATTGTTGTATCCCTGTTTCCTGTCTTACCTTGAAAATCTAACTCTTATCTCACCCCAGGTCACTTGCCCTTCCTGCCGCTCCATAATTACAGGTCCCCGCCCTTGATTATCACCACCTGCCACCAATCACCTACAGCAATAAAAGCCACCTGCATTCTCCCCTCAGTGCCGAAGTGTCACAGTCAGTGCATGGAAGCGGCCCACAGTCCTTATGTCCTCGTTCATGTTGCCAAGTGTTTTTGCCTTGTTTTTGTGCTTTTTCCTCCCCAGTGGAGCGCCTTTTGTTACCCCTTTTGCCTTGTGCCCTTTTTCCTCCCTAGCGGAGCGCTTTTCGTTGTCCCCAGTACCTTTTGCCTGTTTTTTCCTCCCTAGAGGAGCGCTTTTTGTTCTCCACTTTTTTGCTTCCCTGTTCTCCTCTCAGCTTGAGAGGAGACACCTGTTGGCCGGAAATAAACCTGCTGCCTTGGTGGCTTACCTTACGCCTGCGTCTGAGTCCTACCTTACCTCGTCGTGTCAAGCAACAAGCAATAAATGTGACAAATATTTTTTTAAAACACAACTAGCAACAGATCAATTGACTTTTTTTTTTTTTAAAAAGCAACTAGCAATAAATCTTACGAATATTTTTTAAAAACTCAATTAGCAATAGCTATACTAACCTTTTTTTTGTTGTTGTTAAACTAGCAATAAATCTTCCGAATATTTTTGAAAAACGCAACTGGCAACAGATCTAGACTGTTTTTTAAAAAAGGAAAGAGCAATAAATCTTACAAATATTACTGAATAACGCAAATGGCAACCGATCTATTAACTATTTAAAAAAAATAAAACTAGCAATAAATCTTACAAATATTTTTGAAAAACCCAACTAGCAACAGATCTATTGACTTTTTAAAAAAAAGCACTAGCAATAAATCTTACAAATATTTTTGAAAAACGCAACTGGCAACAGATCTATCAATTTTTTATTTTTTTTTAAAGAAACTAGCAATAAACCTAGCAAGTAGTATTTAAAAAAAATATTATAGCAATTACCAGTATTCTTAACAAAAAAAGGAACACACAACAAATCCACCAACAATTTTCTTAAAAAAAAAAAAAAAAAAAGCAATGAGAAACAATCTATCGACTATTAAAATCAGACACCGTAGCATTTCATTCAGTGTTGTCCAACTGTTGCTGCCGAGTCATGGGTGGGGCAACTCTGTGTGGGGGCGGGATTATGAAAATGAGCCAAACTATGATATGATAATCATTATAAGGCAACATTTAGAGGGGAAAACTGTCGATGTATTTGTAACTATTAGTATACAACAAGTCACTTTTACATAATGTGCCCCCGTTAAACAAAATCTTTGTGCTAAAGGGGTATCAAAGCCCGTGTACGAAAATCAGCGCCGAGAGCTCATTCATTGTTTTGCTGCATTAATGCAAATGGCGGCGCATCAAAGGAGCTATTACACCTGACTGCTGGCCACAGCACAGTCACCTGCTGCTAATTTGTTGGTGGAGTATCATCGACACGCCGCCATCAAAGGCGGCGAGCGGCGGGCCATTGAGTCGCCTTTTGTGTGGCGAGAGAGAAAGCTCGTGTGAACGGCACATCACACGTTACGCACTTAGCCAAGTGGGCTCGACGGCTGGCGGGAGAGGCTGGCGAGTATACTGGCGTCCGTTAGGAAGCTGTACTGTTGCCATGACAACATATAGCGTGTGTGTATATACACACATATATATATATATACTGACACCTGGTAATGATGATACGTTATATACATATATATACATACATACATATATATATATATATATATATATATATATATATATATTTATTATATATATATATTTATATATTATATATATATATTTATTTTTATTTTATTTATTTTTTTCAGATATTACTTTTTTTTTTATTCTTATCGTTACAGCTTTTACTTACATGTGTTGTTTGGCTTGTTTAGCATGAAAAACGCCTCACCAAATGTGAAGACAAAGACGTTATTAACATGAAATTAATGTATGTTTGAGTTGTTTAATGGGTGATTAAGTCATTACTGAACGGGACCGGCGGGGGTTTGCAGCATAAAAAGGCAGCAGATGCGTCACGTCTTCCTTCCTTCAGTGATGATGATGAAGAATGACACAGACGCGCGCACACACAACAGGGGGAGGGGTGGGAGGCTGAACTGCATTTCCCATGGGTCCTTGTGCCCACAGATGGCAGACTGGATGAAACAATTGACCCCCTGTGCCCCCAGCCGCTTTCGCCGAATCTCATTGGTGTGTGTGTGTGTGTGGGGTGTGTGTGTGTGTGTGTGTGTGTGTGTGTGTGTGTGCGGGGGTGGTAGCTGTGAATAGAGGCATCATTTGAAAAATGTCAAAACAGTCTCTTCACATTTTTCCTTTGTATTACAAAAGTAATTGTTTTTTTCCCCTCACTACTGTAACTATAAGATAAAATGTTGCATTATTTTATGAATGCTGAAAAACGTTCTGTATCAAAATGAAATTAACCCGTTTTTTTTAAAACCACCCTTTACTACTTATTCAGCGGATTCAGACCATGAGAGCTTTAGTGTTGAGCTTCAATTTTAAATTTAGACGTTCCAAAAACCCTTACATATTTCAATATTACACGTTTGCCAAGCCAACATTCCTATAGAACAATGCAGACATTTTGCATATTTTTTTTATGAAAATTCAGTATTTAGATATAATTTGTTCACATCCGTTCTTTCTTCTTGGTTTTCTACTATGGATCTATGCTTTACGTTTTACTCCACGATTCACGCCTATGGTTATCTATGGTTAATATTCTATAGCTTGCCTCTTCTGTTTGCATTTCATTGACATTTTGTGTCTTCAACGCGCCATATCTTCTATAGATTGCGTATTTTACGGTTCACATCTTCAACGGTCCGCATCTACTTAGATGGTTTGAATCTTCTTCCACAGAACCCGTCATCTACAATTTGTCTTCTCCAGTTTGTGTCTCCAGTTCGTGTCTCGTTTGATTGACGTCTTTGACAGTTTGCGACATCTTCGTCCACGATTAAGTGGAAGAAGATGTAGCTAACCGTGATAATACTATGTGGAGTTTGTTCTATAGCTTGTGTGCCCATGCTAGGTTGCTGTGTCTTTGTTTTTAGCAATGCTAGTGACGTTAGCTACCACAACGAGTGGTTCTTAAATTGAGGTCCTTCTTCCAGGAAGGCCACAACATACGTTAGACCTCTGAGAATGGTTAACCTAGCAACACGTAGAAAATAGCAGGTAAAGTAACAGTTAGCCAGCTAGCTTGTAGCCTGATGCCAGTGGGCCCTTTGGGTACATTTGAGTTGAAACGAGAACGATCCTGAATCACATTTACTCACCCGAACAAAAACAAGACGGCAGTCATTTAGTGCTTCTTTTGGTTTTACTTCGCTGACCCAACCACATACAAAATAGTTGTAAGCCTCCAGGCTTTTATACGCCTTCATTTGGCTAGCGATGTAGTACGATGTCTGGAGGATGAGGTAGTTCGCAATGTCGATTGGCTCCACACCAGGCAAATCCGACACGAGTTCGACTGATATTTGACTATTTTGAGTTGAGTTGTTTTCTATGGCTTACTTTGTCTTTCATTTTATTCTTTGGTTCCTGTCTTCATTTTCTTCTACAGTCTTCTTTGGTTTTCTCCAGTTTGTATGTCCCTCTAGTAGTGATTTTCTTCGCCTCACAATTTCATTTTATTCTGGTGGTTCAAATCTTTCTGTCAATTTCGTGTACAGTTCATGTTGTCTTCTGTGTTTTGGTCATCTATTTTTAATTTTTTTTTTTTTTTTTTTTCATGAGTCTTCCAAGCAATCTTGAAAAGGTTTATCTCTTCTAAGATTTGTGTCTCCTATGATTTACTTATTTTTTTTTTTTAATACACTTGACCCTTGCTCATATCTTTCTTTCAACAAGACCACTGCTACTTTCAGACAGAAATTGTCAGAAATTCAGAAATTGTCCAAATGATCAATCATATATGATGAGAGTAAGTACGTGAAACTCGAAAGAAAGCCACGTTTGTTCCCAACATGTCCTTGTCCGCTGCGATTGGTTGGCAACCAGTCCAGGGTGTCCCCCGCCTACTGCCCAGAGCCAGCTGAGATAGGCGCCAGCAGCCCCCGCGACCCTTGTGAGGAATAAGCGGTCAAGAAAATGGATGGATGGATGGATGTCCTTGTCCGATAGTTTGAGTAAATACGTTGGGCCGAAGGTCTGTTGGGAATGTTTATTCTCTATATACTGGCAAGAGGATTTACTCACTCAACACAACAGACCCTGCTCAGAGAACAGAAGCACACCCGAAGGCACCGCGGGTGTGAAGAATCGCATCGTACATTTGGACGTTGACTACAAGAGACAGTTGGAGTGTGCTTTAATTGCAACTGGAGAGTGGAAACCTGCAGATTGTATCATTCAAACATGAATAAATGCTTTTATGCATGAGTCCAACAACAAATGAGCTTTTTGCATATGGCATATGGTATGCATAAACATGATGCAACCCCCCACGGGCGTAGAAGGGGACTCTCGCTTTCAAATCAGCTCGCGTGATGGCGTCAAAGGGCGAAGCGACGCAACCGAGGAGCTGCTAGCGCCAATTTAGCAAACAAGCTTTCATTTGATTAAAAATGACACACACGCACACACACAGTTTGCAGCCTTAAGGCCTCCTCCGACTTCCAATAGAGGGAAGTGCGACACAATACAGAAGAGCATTGATATTTTTTAGCATAACATATTAGCTAATTTAACACTAAGCTGTTTCTAGGCCAATTTTATAGACTAATTTTGAGAAACAAAACGGCAAGTCAAAATTAATTTAGCTGTGCTTTCTTGCTAGCACTAATGTATCCTAAACTACATTTTGTTCTGGCCTTGTGATAAAAAATGCAGAAAGTTACAGCAACTCAAAGCATCAAAGGCAAAGCGCACGTTCAGCTCAGCGTTAAATGTCAACTTGTGACTTTTCACAGCATGTTCAGATATTCTCCAAAAGCTGTGATCCAAAAATAATCCAAAATGGATCTGAGTTGAAAGCTAAGTGAAAGACAAAGCTCACAAGCAGGTTTAATAACAAATAAATGAAGAAATAAAAATGAATGTAAGATATTGGAAAGCCACGGTGGGCCTCTGTGGACACGCCGATGCATCAGGGGAAATCATTCACAACACGTTTAATTGACATTAAACAATGCTGAGAGGAAAATTTACACACAGCACACAAACGTTGGCTTTACTATCCACATGGGGACATCCCATTGACGTAATGCATTTCCTAGCCCTTTACCCACAACTGATTGCCTAACCTTAACCCTTACCCCAACCACAACCAAAACCAAAACCCAATTCAAACCTAAACTCAAAAACCAGGTCTTGACCAGTGGGACCACCAAAATGTCCCCACAATGACAGGTGGTGGACAGGTAGTCCACCAGTAGGGCGGCACAATATATCGAAAAAATATCGATATCGCGATATTGGCCTATGCAATATGCATATCGCAAAGACATGCAATAAGTTCGGATATGGAATTTTATGCTTTTATCTGAATTTGACCAGTCTGACTGTCAGGTTTACCTGTTTGCACATAGACACTCAGTTCAAAGCTCGCGAGAAGAGAAGAGAGGAGAGGAACTGACTGATACAATTGACTACTGCATTCTCTGGAAAAAAAATCCCCTCCTCACCCTCTCTTTTTACTTGGTTTCAATGCTCCTAGTTACATGGGTGTTCCAACCCTAATAATGCAAATGCAAAACATAGTTGGAACAGTGTACATAATGAAAATGTGCACTGCCATCCAATAGTTGAACATTATCGATAGGTAATTACTAGGGGTGTTAAAAAAATCGATTCAGCAATATATCGTGATATTACATCGCACAATTCTCGAATCGATTCAATAGGTGGCAGAATCGATTTTTAAACATCCATATTTGATGGAAAAATATTCACCAAAACGTCTTAGGATTCACACCTTAAGCATGAAAGAATGTTCTATTAATGGAACAGTTAGCCTTAATATTTTATTTAAATGCCGTTCAAACATGAAACAGATTAGAACCTCTATAAGACTGAAGTTTCAGACAAATAATAAAATTTCATACAAATCTTACACTGTACATGTTTACTGATTAGTATTTTCTAAATTTGAATAAAAAAAATTGCAACAATCGACTTATGAATTCGCATCGGGATTAATCGAATCGAATCGTGACCTATGAATCGTGATGCGAATCGAATCGTCAGGTACTAGGCAATTCACACCCCTAGTAATTACAATTAATTAAGAATACATTGAGTTTGATTATTTTGCCGCATGAAAATAAATGTAATTCTTTCATTAGATAATAATTTCTTTACCTTATAATTATAATTTATAATTTCTTTTCATTTCTTTACCTACCATGGAGCAAAAACATGCGCACCGTTTCACAAACAGTGACACACACTAGTGTACAGTGTGGTTGACAATGTCCGGCTGTGCCCTGATTGGCCCAAGCAGCTTAATCATGCTAAGCCTCATCACATGCCGCCGAGAGACAAACAACATTTTTCCAAGCCCTGACGCTGACCTCCAAACCTGAAGCGTTCTACGTAAACTTTGATTGACAGCAGGGTGGGCAGGACTGGGTGACCAATTGATTTTTATTGATTAGCTCAAGTTTTTTTTTTTTTTTTTTTTTTTTTTTTTTTTGTCAAGATTAATTTCCGCCCATGTGATACTGTGTCAAGGGTGCCGAAGTCTACCGCGAGTTACTTTGAATAACCGTCTTCTGCTGTCTCAGTAGTCTTCAACGTAGAATTAGGTGGACTAAGTTAAGCCCCTTTCATGATTCTTTTTTTTTTTTTTTTTATCTGTTGGAAAGTGGTTATTTAGTTACCTCAGTGTATTTCCTCCCAAGGCACAAGAAAATAAAATTGCATTTACTGTATTGATAGAAGAGAATAGGGAAGCGTATGTTTGCTCCAAGGGAAAAAAAAAAAAACTTTCTCATGAATAAATTTACATTTTTCCCCATTCAAACTTTGAGAGATCATCGGTGTTGTCGGCTCCTTCCCGGGGAAATTAGGCGATTGGGAGAGAGCTGAAATTAAATTGAAATATTTCAGAGTAAGAAGCGGGAAGTTGGAAAGACTACAGACTACATATATTTGATTATCATAATATTGTTTGTGCGTAAGGCCTGGATCATATAGAAAGTGGCTTGAGGTTGTTTAGCACGACTGTATTGCACTAGCTTTCCATTTTCATGCAATAACTATGCCAGGCCACTAGTTGGCAGTGAGTTAGAATATCGTGTATTTGTATAAGGAACTGTTGACTGGCAATATGGTTCTATTTCGTCCCTCTCGACCGCCACGAGGCGGTGCTTCCCAGTCACAGGTCACAAGTCACAGGGCGGCCATCTTGCTCATCCCATCTTTTTTTTTTTTTTTAAGAATTTATTTATCATCTTGCGACAGCTCGTTATGGTGGAGTGGTCACTATTTTTTTTAACAAGTAAAAAGTCGTAGAAGAAGAAGTAGAAGAAGAAGAACGGTATGTCCTGCTTTGAAGACCCCTTTTTTCTTTTATCACTCAGTTCCTTAGACCCCAATATTACATTTGGCAGAGGCATCTTTTATTGAATTACAGTTATAATTCTTTAATAAACAAATATATACCAGTAAGTTTCCAACTGTAATCATCATTAAGCATATTGAAGTCCTTGTTTATGTTTAATAAATTTAAAATACAATAAATCATGCTGTTTCTACTCAGTACTGTCTCAAATGTTCCCCAATTTCGATACTGTAAATGTATAGAATTGTATGCCGAGAAACGTTTCTTGGGAGGAGCAATATGGCGGCCTCGTGACCTCAAAAGTCTTGGCCTATCCAAGTCATATATTCAGGTCAGTGGTTTCAACACAAAAACACCCTCACACGTGATTATTTCCCACTGTCTCAAATGCAGCATCTGTTGAATTAATATAAACCCCCTTTCACATGGTGAAAAATCACGTCGTTTTGATTTGAATTCCAAAATGTCCCCCGCAAATTTGCGTGCTTTGAAGGTTGCAAAATGACAACGAATCGTCATAAATATTGTGCTTCGTGTCTCGAACACATGTCCTTGGATGCATCCCGGCGTGCGCGCCCGGAAATCTGCGGAAAAGTCAACGACTGGTTGAAAGGTTGTCCCATAAGCCCCGCAGACCTAATTCAGAGCAGGCTGCTGCCAGTTCACCATCGCTAATCTGTTTGTTTTGCTCGCTGACAGGACCTTTATCAGCGTGTGCGCAATAGGACCGTTCTATGCGTGTGTGTTTGCAAAAACAATGGCGAGCAGTGTTCCATTGAGCCAAAAGCTGACCAAGGATCAGTGGCGCATTAATCCATCATCATGAGACACAGCAGCCCATTTAGGCAACAAACTAGTTGGGCCTGAATTAATTGTCCCCCTCGGCTACCTGCTGCCTACTAGGGGGAAAAAAAACAAGCAAGGCCTGGTCATCATTCAATATCACCTCACACAACTATTTTGTTCCATGCCAAATGAACTAGTTGGGCCTGAATTAATTGACCCTCTACTGGCTTTTATCTACTATGTAAAAAAAAAAAGAAAGAAAGAAAGAAAAAAAAAAGTCCACCAGGCTTGGTTAAAATTTAAAACCGTTGCGCTCTTATTGTTATACCCATGACGTATTTGCTACAGCATTCAGCTAAGTCAGCATACTTGTCGGGCCTGAATGAATCGCCCCCTCTGCTAATCGTGGCCAAGTTGAGAAAACAGCCCACAAGAGCAAATCATCATTCAAAATATCCCACAAAAGACTATTTTATTCCTTATCAAATGATATACTGTTAGTCGTTGCAGCATCCTGTTTAGGCAGCAAACCAGTTGGGCCTGAAAGAACTGCAGCTTATGCTGGTTGCTGTTTCTTAGTCCCAGTCATCATTTAAAATCAAACAAAACTTCCCTTTCTTTTTTCTTATTGCTTCCCAAACAAGATTTACGCAACAGCAGCCCGTCTAGGCAGCAAACTATAAAGTTCACATAGACTAAAAAAATAGGAAGACTGGAAACGGCAAGAAGAGAATCAGAGAAAAAAAGGCTAGTAGGTCTGAGATATTTGCTATAGCCTGTTTCAGGCAGCTAACTAGTCAGGCCTGAATAATTGCAATGCATGCCCATTGCTGGTTGGTGCCACTGCAGAGTAGAGAGAGAGAGAAAAACAAACAAGTCCTGGTCATTACTCAGAATCATACATCAAACTTTGACATATTTGTTACAGTAGCCCGATGAGGTAGCAAACTACTGTAGTTGGGCCTAAATCAATTATGCCTGCTGCTCGATGCCGTCGACTTGAGAATGCACAAGACCTACTGGTCATCCAAATGATATAAGTGCTACATCAGCCCGTTTAAACAACACATTAGTCAGGCCTGAACTAATTGCAACCTCTGCTAGCTCTACAAAGCCTGGTCACAACTCAAAATCTTGCCACAAAAAACTTTGTGCGCTAATTGTTTCCCTACTTACATGTTACAGCAGCTCAATTAGGCAGCAAACTATTGGGTCTGAATCCATTGTGCTCGTTGAAGTTCAGTAGAGAAAAACAGTCTCCAGCCTGGTCATCATTCAAAATCTTTCCACGCAAAACTACACTCTTTCATGTATCGAACAACATATTTTTAATACAGAAGCCTATTTTAGGCAGCACAATCGTACAGGCTCACAGGGTAGATGATTAGTTAAAGCAATTTCTCTGTGTAGAATTGTTGGACACACTACATAAACAGGAGACTCTTGATGCAAGCAGAGGTGATACAGTGCAGCAGACCCGTCACTTTGTCGTTTGCCTTTGAAGAGCACACGTGAGCTACCGCTGTGAACGGCGCATCCTCTCGCACATTATTCTCACGTCAGCTATTTCGGGTAAGTTACGCCGCGTTGCCTCATTAGGACACCCTTAGGACAAGCCAGGCGCTAGCATTTAACTTTCGACTTGGTGAAGCAGCATGTGGCTCATTAGCCAAGGTTATTTTTTGCGCGACTCGTTCCTCGGAAACGGCTTTGCTGTCATCACTCAACATGCCAAATGAGCATCCCGGGAACATCGGGCCGATTACTCACGTGTGTATGTTGAATGGTATGTTGTCAGAAAATAAGATCATATCATGATTATAAGTATATCAAGATAGCTGATAACATAATAACTAGAGCTGCATGATAGCGTGACAATACAATATCACAATGTCGCATTAAAATTAGAGTATCGTATAGGGGTGTTAAAAAAAATCGATTCGGCGATATATCGCGATACTACATCGCGCAATTCTCGAATCGATTCAATAGGCGGCTGAATCGATTTTTTTTTTTTTTTTTTTTTTTTTTTTTTTTTTTTTTTTAAAGAGCTCAGAATTGTTCATTCGGTAGTCTGTGAATCGATTTTTAAACTTCCATTTTTAATGGAAAAATATTCAACAAAACGTCTGACTTCGGGTTAGGATTCACACCTTGAGCATGGAAGAATGTTATATGAACGGAACATTAAGCCTTAATATTTTATTTTAATGCTGTTCAAACATGAAACAGATTACAACCTCTATAAGACTGAAATTTCAGATAAATAAATAGTACATTTTCATATAAATCTTACACTCTACAAGCTTACTGATTAGTATTTTCTAAATTTGAATGAAAAAAAATCGCAACAATCGACTTATAAATTCGTATCGGGATTAATCGGTATCGAATCGAATCGTGACCTGTGAATCGTGATACGAATCGAATCGTCAGGTACTAGGCAATTCACACCCCTAGTATCGTATCATGCTAGCATGATGTCGGAATGTCATGATAGCAAGTTTTTTTTATTTTGGTGAATACTGTTGCCGAGGCAACGTGCTGTTTACCATGAAAAATTATGCTGATTTGGATGTGTGTACATTTGCACACACATTAGTCCTATGGGTTATTGTGCGATTGTGGGGGTGGGGGGGGGCTCAGTAGCTCCCCCTACAAATATTTAACGAAGTAGCCCAGGTTCTATTTCACCTAAGTTTATGAAAATTACCACAGTATGACAATATCACCATATCACAACAGCCTGATATGAGAATATCACAATTGCATGAGATCAGAAAAGCACCATAGTATATCACAAATTTGCAATAATTCTATAAATTGATAAGCACAATATCACAAAATGTTATCAAAATATCACGATAACACAATATTACAGAATCAACAGCTATCACCATTGACCAATATAGCAAGATAGCAAAAGTGCATGATATTCCGATATCATGAGAGCACAATATCACGAGATACACAATATCAGAATCTCATGACGTCACAATTTCCCGGTATATGTTAGCATGGTATCACAATTATCACAATACCACAATAGCACAATATAAAAATGTTCACGATAATACGCATAGATTAGCATAATCAAGATTATCATGATAATACGATTCATCGCGCATCTTCTCATACATTAATCACAGGAGAAACAAAATAAATCATTTGAGAAATTACGGTACTTTTTTTCCTGCATATTTTGACTATAAAAATAAAGGCCAACAAAGTAACTCATTTATTTTGTTAAGATTATAGATGCACCTCCTTGGTTTTAATCAGCAACAATATGAAACAACATGATCCTGATATTGCACCTTTCTGATATTATAGAAGCACTTCATCCCATTACCAAAACAACAAATTTATTATCAAAGCCGCTCTGCCTGGACTCGAGAGCTGTTGAAATGAGAGGAAAAAAAAAAAAACTCAAAAAGATCAAAGATGCAATTGAAATGCTTCTCCAGAACGTTGAAATCAGATCATGAGACATGAGATGACACCACAGAACAATAAATCATAAAAGATATATAAACATTTGGAAGTATATAAGCTACTCAAGCCTTAAATAACAACAAAATAAACATGGAAGACCAAATAAACATGATCTAATTTCAATTTTACTGTATAGCACCCTTTGACGTTTTTAAACGACAACATGCAACAAACATATTTGCTTTTGCACAAGTGGGCCGCGACAACTGGTCTCCCAGTGAATCACCGTGTGCGACCACTCATGGGGGACGTCAACATTAGCTTCATTATGTACACTCCAGGGGGTCCGAGGAGGCGGGAGGAGGGTGACATGATGAGTCACCGCTACAGCAAAATAAAAAAAAAAAAAAAAAAAATAAAAATAAAAAAACTATCCATCCTCGTTGGTTGTTCATGTGGAGGCAGCATGGCGGAAAGCGATTAGTGGCGGCTAACAACCCGGCGGAACCGCCGCCACCTACTCGCCCGCTAACTATCAATGAAAGTGATAAGAACGTTATTTCCCCCAAGGACAAACTGAGACGTCCATGTTACATTTTAGCTGTTTCTTTTGTTCCTGTTTACAACATGAAATACGAAAAAAAGATCAAACGACGTGTGGCACCTGGAGTTGATACGTTATAACATTATTTTGCTATAAAATACAGTTAGAATACAAGTTTAATTAATTCCATGAAGACAATTTTTTTCCCTTTATTACAAAATAAGATAAAATCATATTATGTGCCCCTTCATCTGACCATTAGCGTGGATTTTAAACACAGAAGGGCCAAAAGATGCCTTGTGAAAATTAAACTGTGCTAAAAAAGTAGCCACCAGGGGGTGCTAGAACTGCACAAATGGAAATCAACCTGACTTTTTTTTTTTTGCTGCTTTTAATATAGTGACATGACGACGACGATATATTGTGGCAGTTTTAATATTGTGGTATCACGATATTGCCGATATCGTTACATCCCTACCAATATAGCATTTTCCCTTGAAATTGCACGATATTAATTTTCTATTCTTCTAATGTCTAATTTCTAGTTCTCGTCATAAAACGGCCAAAAGATGGCGGCCCGTGTCGAGTACAGACACCTTGAAACAAACACGGGTATTGTTGGTACTCATCCATCCCTACATAAAATGTATTTTTTTTTTTGTTTTCATGAATCAGCCAGCCTTTACACAATCAGGATTTTTCGGCCAATCACTCATTCTATCAGAAGTTAGAGCAATAAATCTATTTAGATTTATTTACTCTACAGTGGACTGCCACCATTCGCAGGCGATAGGGACTAGCCTGGGGCACGAATAACAAAAACCCGATAATTAAAATATATGAGAGAAAAAATCTTATAGAAATAAGTATTAACGCAATGTCTTATTTTGTGGAATCATTGATCAATTGGACTAATTAAGACATTTACAGTCTAGCACCAATTTTGCATAAATACTACTACTACTACTACTAACAATAATAATAATAATAATAATAATAATAATAATAATAATAATAATTTTGCTAAATATTGTCCGATCCCGATCCAGCTGATCAAACAGGTGTAAAGTCTATAATCGGACGAATAATCGTCCTAAAAAAAAAATCCATATCAGTCGAGCCGTAAATGTGATATTATCGTTTGCAAAATATCACACCAATACCGCATGTTATGTTATTGTTGATTCTTACCAACAGCAACTACTAGGGGTGGGAACCTCTGCATACCTCGCGGTACGATACGATATGTGATACAAGGCGAAAACGATTATCTCACCATATGACAATACCACGATTATCGATATATTGCTCAGGTAATAAATCCTCGATATGATAAAACTACTACTACGAAGAAGAAGAAGAAGAAGAAGAAGAAGAAAAAGAAGAAGAAAAAGAAGAAGAAAAAGAAAAAGAAAAAGAAGAAGAAGAAGAAGACATAAAAATAAAATAAATAAATATCAAATAATAATAATAATACAAAATAAATAATAAATAAAAATATATTTTTTTAAATGAATCATACTATAATAAAAATAATGTAAATAAATATAAATATGTCATAAAACAGGCGCCAGCACCCCCCGCGACCCTTGTGAGGAATGAGCGGTCAAGAAAATGGATGGATGGATGGATATAAATATATAAATTAAAAAACATAATACAAAATAAAAATAAATAATAATAATAATAATAATAATAATAATAATAAGCGCATGAGTCTTCTTCTCCTGTAGACTTGCATCCATTTCCCCGCCACTCTTATGAGGCGCTCCCCCTAGTGGCCCTCCAAGTAATTGCTCAATAAGTAATTAACAATGGAGCCGTTATAAGTCAAGTCAAGTAGTGGCTGAATATTAACTACAAATATCGCAATACTTAATTAGGTGTATCAATAATAAGCATCGTGATTTATCACGATATCGATATATCGTCACACTCCTAGCAACTACACAACATCACCGATGCGAACATGAAATCAAATTACACATGACTGACTGACATAATTAACTCATCTGTTTATCAGACGCTCGGACAATGTTGACGGAACATAAAAACCAGTGTACCAAATAGCGCTGCAGCTTTTGTCCTTGTTTAACCTTCCACAGCGTTCCATCACCAGTATGTGTGTGCGTGCGTGTGTGTAGGATGTGAGCAGGGTTCATAGCTGCAATCACAGAGAAGAGTCTATTTCCTGGAGAGAACATACAGTCCTGCTGGTACCGCATTGTTCACACCTCCAACATGTCTGCCAACATGTACATGTGCGTCTTACTTGAAAACACAATTCATTGTCAGTGACTTCACACACACACTACGCGCAAGCACGCGCACGCAGGACCAGTTTGTTAGCATCAACACTCCACTGCAGTATGCAGAGCGATGAATAACGACACTTCGATATACTTCAAGGAAAAGCAGATGCGTGTGTGTGCGCGGAGCCGAGGGAAAACGGCGAACTAGGCCAGCATGAATTTAAAATCAGCCCTGCCAGGCAATGATGTGGGCTGCAAGAGGGAAGCAGCGTGCGTACGTGCGCGTGTTACAAGACACAATGTGCAGTGCAGAAGAAGGTGCAGGAGGACAGTAAAGCATCGCTTTGTACTCTCATTAATCAATTGTGAGGCATGCACACGCACACACACTTAGTTTCATTACACTGCAGGGGTGTCACCGCACACACAAAGACACAATCTGAGGACGCACACCATAGAAGCAATCCCCCTTAACGCACATTTGAACAAAATAGTGTGGAAACAATGGCGCAAATGGAGCTAACAAGAAGCTTAGCATATAGCTGTTAGTTTTTAGGGATTAGAGCTGGGATATATATAATTATTTGGGCCCCAACATATTTAACGTCCATGGACCTCTATCTAATGTAGTGTATTTACTTCATATTTCATGTGAATACATCACTGCTGTACCCTATTTAGATAACATTTCCTTGTCTTTACACCTCTAATGTAGCAAATCCAAGCTAACTCTCCTCATTGTGTTTGGCGGACAGTTTTCCACAAAAGGCTTCAAGCTGTTTTATGTCTCCCAGTTAAGTTTACAGTCAAACTAAATATATATATATATTTATATTTATATTTATATTAGGGGTGTGCCAAAAAAAATAGATTCATAAAAGAATCGAGATTCTCATTTATCAATTGAATCGAATCGATATTAATATCCAAAAATCGATTTTATTTAAATTAGAAATGAAGAAGAAGGGGGAAAGGCAGTTGCAGCCCACATGCTGTTTTTGTGGAAAAAGGCACTTACAATACAAAATTAATAAATGTTCAAAAAAAAATAAAAAAATAAAATAAAATAAAAGACACTTTAATGTCTCTATTTGTCATTTTGTCTTGCAAAGCAGACTGGAGTAGATCATGACAATGTTGTGCATATCTGTAAATTGAAGCAGTAATCATTTGTCAATCAAATAATTTTGAATCGAAAATCGTACTCATTGTGTATTGAAAACAAAGAATGCTAACTTTTGAGCTTAATGATAACATATAATGGAAAACTCAATTGAAATGCTAACAGCATCCACAGTCAGAGTTTAACAACCCATAAATATATTTTATTTTTTTTTTTTCCCTGATAAACGACTACTACTACAAGACACAAGATGCTGCATCCAAAAATCCTAGATTAGCGTTGGAATTAATGATATCAGCATGTTACTTGTGAGTACTCACCGGCTCACCACTGTTTTAATGCAGTATCGGCGCCTCTGCCCATACCAGTATCGGTATCGGAACAACACTCATTTCTATAGACCCTTCCAGCTGACGTCACCGCTTAGCTCCCGCTGCGCCTCCCAGAGGGCAAACATCCCATAACAAATGAATGTAGAGACCTTGATTTTCGGCGAGCGTTTTTGTTAAAAGATGGGAAATATGTCAAGTGTCACCAAAAAAAAAAAAAAAACGTCCCAAGTAGGACACTACATTGCTGCGAATCATTGAAACTAGTCGTTTGGAGCCGCTAGCTACAAAAAAATTGAGTTTGTTGGAAAGGCAAAGTGGAAGGGGAAGCTTAAGGTATGTAGTTTTTGGTTGAAACAGTACGTCGATCACTACTTTCATGGTGTACATTGTCATTCATGAAATCGTTTGTGTCCGGATATACTCGTATTGCTGTATATCGAAGTCTTCTAGCGATCTAAGCTTGCTAGCTGCTAACAAACAGACCGCACGTCGCTTACTCCACATTCCTCAGCAGAAATCAAGCCCGAGTTAAAGTGTTAATTGTAATAATCATGTTAAATCGTTAACTTTTTGTTCAAAATGACTTGAATACTTATGAAAAAAAAAAAAAGTCTGAATGATTGTTTCACTAAAGATAATATGGCACATTCATCAAGTCTGCCTCGAATTTACAATCAGAGGTTAATGTTATGACATACTGTATATGAAAAAGAGAAAAACTAACCCCAGACTGGAGTAGATCATGACAATGTTGTGCATATCTGTAAGTTGAAGAATCGTAGACCCAAAAATCGTAATCGAATCGAATCTGGAGACAAAGATTCCCAGCCCTACAAGAAATTATGTTGAATTTTTAGAAAACTATATTTACAGTAGAAATTTTTAGGGATCTATTTACTTGCTTTATTTATTTATTTATTTATTTATGCATTTATTTATTTATTTATTTATTTTATTTAGCTTAACACATGCTCATGACCCTGGAAGCTCACTGCAATTTTTGTTAAAAAATCTTTAAACTAAACTGACAATATAGTTTAAAAGAAGAAGTTTTTTTTTTTTTCTATTTTACGGCAAATGAATATCGGCTTGAAATATTGTTTATCGTCCTCCTTGACTACTCATAATTTGTATCGGTATCAGCCTTAAAAAAAAAAAACATATCGGTCTATCACTAAAAAAGATGATTTGACATCCCAGCCAGCACTGTACCGCGTCTTAAGGTGAGCTACCTATCGACGTTTTGTGAGCGCGTTTTGTGTGCGACCTTGGCTTGAGGAGAGAGTGTACGGAGGATAACGAGACCCGGATGAGGAGAGGCCTCCTGCAGGGCCGACGCGGGAGGGAAAGAGATGCGGAACAAAGTCACGAAAAAGATGAAGTCTTTTTTTTTTTCCCATATCTAAAAATACACACTGCTACCGTTTGATGTTTAAAAACACTTCAAGAGTGTGGAGAGGGCAAGACAAATCATAACATGCGCTATGTGGGCGATGACATAAGAGGACAGGACTGTACCATTTTTAGATTTTATGGGGGGGGGTGTTTCCATCCAGGTGCAAATGACAAAAAGAGAAATTAATAAATTAAACCCGAGCAAGAAAGCAGCCCTGCAGCAAAGTGGAATCTGTGGCACAACAATGTGGTCTTATTTTTTGTCATTTTATCCAAAAGGAGATTACGGGAAGTGAGAAAACTGAGCGGTGCAGCAAAGTGGAGACTGTGGAGTACAATAGCAATACAATAGCTCAATAGCTCAATTGCTCAATAGCTCATTGTATCCAAAAGAAGAATGAGGGCACTCCAGCCATGTGGAGAACCAACTTTTTCCAGTTTATTCAAAATTAAGACTGAGGGCAGCAAGAAATTTGGCCATCACAGCACAATGGAGATTAGGGAGCTTCAAAGACAAATCTGTTTAACTTTACTGTATAAATACCATAATATAATAAATGCCCCTTTCGACTGTACGGGAGCGCTGCAGCAAAGTGGAGACTGTGGAGTAGAATAGCATAGCATCCAGAGCTCAGGCACAACAACAACATGCTGAACTCATTTATCCAAAAGAAGAATAAGGCCACTCCAGTCATGTGGAGAACCACGGAGTAAACTTAACTGGTCTTACTTTTTTTCCAGTTTATTCAAAATGAGACTAAGGGCAGCAAGAAATTTGGCCACCACAGCACAACGGAGACGAGGGAGCTTCAAAGACAAATCGGTTTAACTATACAAGTACCATAATATAACAAACGCCCCTTTCGACTGTACGGGACCACTGCAGCAAAGTGGAGACTGTGGAGTATGACAGCAAGGCATCCACAGCTAAGGCACAGCAATTGACATCGGCCAACATTTACCATGTACTGATTTCAGCGATGATAAACATGCCAACTTTCCACTTAGCAAACTTAACAAATTAGCCTTTTAGCTTGACAGAGCACTGCAGCAAAGTGGAGAATGTGGAGTATCATAGAGCTTGAATCCAGAACTACAGCCAACAGGGTTAACGCTGATATTAGCACGTGGTCCTAGTTCGCCGATGACATGATGAAATATCGGACTTCCCGCTTGGGGGAGATAACAAACGGCAGCGCACTGCGGCAAAATGGAGACTGTGGAGTAGGGGTGGGCGATATGGTAAAAATGTCATATCACGATTCTTTAAAAATAAATTCACGATCTCGATTTTATCACGATTCTTTTTTTTTCACATAATTTTAGACTAATCTTCACATTTCTGAAAATTTTTGTAAAATTTAAAACATATTTACAACGTATGTAAAACCCTAAAAGAAAAAAAAACAGACATCTTAAGCCAAGTAAGCTTTCTGAACAGGTTTCAATTGAAATCGTGCAATTATAGCAGCTGTGGTCGATATCCTCCCAGACTACAGGAGGCAGTAAAGGGTGTCAACGGTGTATGAGCAGCGCTAGTTAAAACCACAATAGAAGTAGAACATGTTTTTTTCCTCAATAAACTATCGCCAAAAACAGTTTGGGATGAGTTACCAAGGTAAATAAAACAGAATTGGAAAGTCGAAAACAGTGTTTACGACAGCGTTTGCTCGTCCGCTACTCCGCGTAGTTTACAAATTCTCGTAGGTGCGCATGTGGGCAATGTGGACGTGTCGCGGCGCAGGGAGAGTTGCGTACCCGTCGGCTGTCGGGTAAGGTTCCAAGGTGGCCGGGCCACGCTGGAGCGCCAGCCGCGGCCCCAGGCCAGGGGGGAGCGCAAACCGAGCCGGCCGGCCCGGAGCTGCCGCGAGCATCCGATTCATCAGCAGGCGCGCACTGCCTCTGGTTCGAACTTCATTTGCTTTGTGGAGTCGTGAGGTCCTCGAACTGTATAGAATGTGCCACAGATGATCTTGCCGATCTGTCAGCTTTATGAGATTGTCAACACAATAAAGTTCTTAACGATCTAATATCATCATATCGCCCACCCCTACTGTGGAGTATAATCCTGACACCCTGAGCTAAGCCACAGCAAGGGGTTTTAAATTAAGCTAATGTTAGCATGTGGACCTATCGTTGTTATTTCAGACAAAAAAATTGAGGCTAACAAGGAAATGGGCTTCTCTTCTCAAAGTGGAGACCCTAGCACAGAAACACTGTAAGCTAACATTAGCATGTGGTCTTATTTTTTGCGATTACATGCAAAAGGAGATTTAGGGCAGCAAGAAAATGGGTCACCGCAGCACTGTGGGAACTAGGGAGCTTATTTCAGCAATGACAAATCTGCTTGAAGAGGTACCGGCTCGATTTCCTGCTTGGAAACCGTAACAAACAAAAACCCTGTACTTGATGTTAACAATTACGCGGGCCACTGCAGCAAAGTGGAGACTGTGGAGCATAACAGCACTTCAATCCAGAGCTAAGGTACAGCAAACGGGGTACGACGATATTAGCACGTGGGCTATTTCAGGCTTCAGCGATGAAAAATCCACTTGCCCACCCGCTTGGCGGCGGGAGCAAAAGACCCAGGGATGCAGCAAAGTGGAGACTGAGGAGTCTAGATGAAAAAGCAAGGAGGGAGCTTGTGCAGAACGGCAGCAGGTGGTCCACGGTCTGCAAGCAAGTGCTCTAAGAGCAGTGTTGCCATGACAACTGGGATGCAGACGATAATAGCTGTGTGTCCATCCAGTGAATGTGGGGGGGAAGACACCCTGTTTTTTTTTCCTTCCTGCTTGGCGGCACATCGTTCAGCGAGCGTATCGGACGCAACCCAATCCGACCGGCCATCAGTTACGCCGACGTGACGGAATCAATACGGTCCTCGGTGGTGTGCGGTGGTGTCCGTGCGGTTGCGGGGATAACGGATTTTTCCGCGCTCCGCTGAGGTTTTGCCCCCTCTTGTTTGTCTTCGGCTGCTTTAATTGAAAAGGAACATTCCCTCACAGGCTGATTAGCGACTGCACATCAGAAGTTCCATTCAGGAATCATTTCTGGAATATTACATAGTCAACTTGCTTTTTCCCCTTTCACACTGTCCATAAAGTATTTTTTTCCAAATATCACTCAACTGTTTGAAAGGTACAGACAAGGACCGGATGGGGTTTCCCAGGAAATTCCTGACTTTTATGTATGAACTTTAAGTTACTTAGCACCCCACTTAGCACCCCTTTCATGCTGCCATCAAAGTGGTCTTTCTATGTGCTGCTGAACAGTGTGAAAGGTAACAACGAGGAATGTGGTGGGGACGGTTTTTAACATTGTAGGTCGGCGCAGGTAGCGTTCATACGGGCTTTTTTCCTTTCATGCTGTCGACAAAGCCTTTTCCTTGTGTCACTGGACTGCGTGAAAAGTACAGAAGAAAATACAAAGAAGGGAACAGGGACTGACTGTGTTAACTTTTTAAAACTCTGACTGCCGAAGACGATTAATAATGATTAGTAAAATTACGATGAATGGAATGCGATCTTTCATTTAGTAACCACATTGTATATGTAGTAAAGGCAAACAATATTCTTTTTGCCTTGAAAGATGAGTTAAAATGCTCGAAATCAGCTGGCACTGTGGGGATTTTTTTGTTAACGTGGCAGTCAGAGTTAAATATCATTTTTTGTACTTTGATACATTTGTAGTGTTCTTAAAGGGATTTTCCTCTTTCATTTTTGCCCTGGGTCACTGGATGTGTGAAAGGTATAGAACAGGAAGATGGTAGGGACGGCTTTGAGCTTTCCAAAAGGATTATTCATTGTACACTGGCTCGTTTGTAATGTTGTAATGTTTTTCCCCTTTCACACTGCCCATCAAAGCTGTCTTTCTCTCATTTGTCGCTGCAGTGTGTGAATGGTACCGACACTGAACAGAACTGAACGCAGAAGAGTGCTTTTACACTTTCTACCAGTGGCGGCTATGCTCGTGACTGCTAGCATGTAGCATAGTGTGTTTATGGGCCTGCTACCAGAAGCTAATACCACAAACCTGTGCATCCAACTACATCCGGGATCTATTTACTTTTTTTAGTCACTTGCAAGTTAGCATTAGCATTTAGCGTGCCTCTTTAGGCAGACATTTTAAAGCACTTGGTGACATCTATCCATTAGCAGCAGCTCTGACCTCGTCCCTGCGCTTCCTCTGCATGATTCCCCGGCACACTGCAGCATCCTTCCACCTCCTCAGTCACCCCCCCCCCAGACACCCCCCTTTCTCCCCAGCGTCTCTTCCACCACCACCACCCCTTCCTCCCCCGCCTTTCCACCTGCTTTTAAATGCACGGCACAGCCCCAACCAACAGCGCTTTAGATTAGCCTGTGCGGCGGTTATTTTTTTTGTTTTTTTGGGGGGGGGTTTTGGCGTGCGGGGGGATGTCGTTCCACCTGGGAGGAGTGGAGGAAGGGGGGGGGGGGTGCTCGCAGAATGGTACAGTCCAGCTGTTTAGCCGTGTCCTTCACTTAAATAGGCCACAGTGGTGAAAGGGGCGGGGTGGTAGGAAAAAAAAAATGACCAAGAAGCACCACTGCTCTGAGGTCAGCTCGAAATAAAAACAACATGGCCGCTCACATGCATGCATGATGCATGCGTGGAGGAAGGGTAGTAGCATAGCGTAGTTTAGCATCACTGCCTGTTTCGTAACCCCCCCAAAAAAGCAGCATTCAAATCTGCTCGGATGAAGGCTGTGTTGAAACAGTCAAACAAAATGGGGGTTCGCGTGCCGATATGTGCCACTTTTTCCCCCTTTTTTGTATTAATGGGGACTTGTGCAATCCCCACCCCACCCCTATCCAAAAACCTACTACCCTCCTCCTATCCACCACAATGAATGCATAACCATGGATAGCATCATCATGCTAAGTGAGCCTTTGTCCACCTTGGTGCCATTTTGACACCCACCTGCACCAGGCACCAAAAAGGGGGCAAAGAGGGGGGGCTTTTTCTTTTATCGGCGCCATTAAGTCAACAATGGCCGCTCCTGATGAGGATGAGGAGGATGAGAGGGAACGAGAGGGAGGGAGGGGACGCACACGCTCACTCCAGCCATTAAAATTCACATTTAATCGTTTGCATCCCTTAACAGAAGAAAAAAAACAAAAACAAATGACATCATCCCTTCAACAAGAGTCACGAGGCGTTCAAATCAAACATGGAGGAGTCAATGTGTGTGATGGAGAGGTGCGGGGTGGTCCACTCACCAGGTTGAGAACAGTCTCCACGATGTCCCGGTTGCTCACCTCGCCGACCTGGATGAGGCCCACCAGCACGGCGAATTTCATCTGGATATTCCTGATCGGGACGGCGGGGTTGATGACGCCGGCCGGCAACACCACGGAGCCGCCGGTAGCGGCGGCGGCGACGGCGCACGACGGCATCCTCTCCCCCGGAAGAGCCAGCGGCGGCGGTGGCGGTGAGGAGGAGGAGGGGTCGGGGGCCGCCAGCGAGCAAGCCGAACCCGGTGCTGCCGAAAGTGGCTTCTCGCTCGACATTTTCCCAGCCCTCCCTTCGGAGGAGAGGACGGGAACGGGCGTCTCGCACCTGCCCTACAAGCTGAGGCTCGGCGGCGGAGGCGGAGATAAACACATCCACCGCGCGGGAAGAAACCACACTAGAGCGGGCGAACGTTCACAAGCGACGCGGGCGTCCTCGCACCGTGCTCGGCTTCATACGGCGAGGGTTGAGGGTGGGGGGGTTACGGCTCTCTCTCCTCCGGGGCCGCGTAAGCGCACGTCTAGCTCGCTCTCTGTCAGTCAGTCACTGAGGTCGACGTCGACGCCAGCGTCCAACAGCGCCATGTTGACGCCCCCTGGCTGCGGTGGGCCGCCGTTGACCGCGCATGCGCACTGGGACACTGTTGGCTGAACGCGTCCTCAGTGCGGGTGCGCGCGCACGTAGATGCGCCAGCGACAATGATGCCGTCACATTCATACGAGAAATGAAATAAGCTCAAGTTCAACTATTGATGAATTAATTCAAATACAAGAAAGCTCAGCAAATACATTAACATTAAATGAGGAAGAGACATCAATTGTTTCAATAGATTCAATAATTGAAATAAAATGAATCCCAGTCAATGAATTAAACACTACATATAATTAGGCCTATGACTCGAGACTTGATAATTACAATAAATTAATAAAATAAAGAACAAAAAAGTATATCAATGTTATATGATACGGTATAATAAAAGATACAATACATACAGGCATAGCTCCAGGATTTGTTTCCCTCTCTCCCAGGGCTAAAAGGTGGGTTGACCAATGCATTTAGGGGACTGGCACTATAATGAAGGCTGGGGCTGTAGGGCTGGGAATCTTTGACTGTCTTTGACTGTCTCACGATTCGATTCGATTACGATTTTTGGGTCTACAGTTCGATTCAGAATCGATTTTCGATTCTCGATTCAAACGATTTTCGATTCAAAATTATTTGATTGACAAATTATTTCTGCTTCAATTTACAGATATGCACAACATTGTCATGATCTACTCCAGTCTGCTTTGCGAGACAAAATGACAAATAGAGACATTAAAGTGTTTTTTTGTTTTTTGTTTAAACATTAATTAATTTTGTATTGTAAGTGCCTTTTTCCACAAAAATGTGGGCTACAACTTTTCCCCTTCCTCTTCATTTCTTATTTAAATACAATTGATTTTCGGATATTAATATCGATTCGATTCGATTAATAAATGAGAATCTCAATTCTTTTATGAATCGATTTTTTGGCACACCCCTACTAAAAAGTACCTAGAGTACACGTACTGGAAGTTGAACTAATAAGAGGAAGTAATTGAATTTGGGCCTACAGTACAAGTACTGCTTTTTGCCTTTGTTGTGCAAGTGGTTCACAGCGCACGTCTTCCCCCAGCAGGTCACATCTGCTGGCAGCCAGATCCATTTACAAGTGAGAGGCAATGAGCGTGTTTCTATGCGTGTATGTGCTCCGAATGGATTTTTCATTACACGCAGCTAGCACTCTTGATGTTGCGCCACTTGCTTCCTTGAGATGCAGTCTGTTGACAGAAGCGGTGACATCACACTGACATTCTCTGGCCTTGTTGTGTGCGTGTGTGTGTGTCACACTCGTGACACAAAGGCTTGTAAAGCTTTGTCTTGAGCTACACAAAAGGTTCAAACTGCAGGGTGTCTCCGTTCTGGCTCTGGCTGCTGATTGGCTGAAACTCTTCTTCCACTTCTTCTTCTTCTTGCATCCACCCATCAAGAGCTCGGCCTGCTCAGGGGTTGAAGAGTTTGTTTGGAGTGGTGGTGGTGAAGTGCACACTGCCACCACCGTCAACGTCCAGACTGGATGTTGACGTCTGATTGGTTGTGACAGAATAACTGGAACCTGACAGATGGATGGATGGATCAGTGGATGTGATTAATTGATAGAAAAAATGGATAGTAGATAGGATGAAAAATAGATGGATGCACAGTTCGATGGCTGGATGATAGATGGACGTAAACAATTTGTGGGTTTGTCCACATAGGCTTTGTATTGGCTGAAATCAGTAGGGCAACAGCGCCCCTATGTGGACACATTCATAACTTTTTTTCTTTTTTTACTGGGCTGCATCTAACTAACCTTGCTCTCGCAAAAAGAATTCTCGCGGTATTTGTGAGTTCACAAACTCCGGATAATACATCTTGTACCTCTCCCGCAGATAACCGCCGTTCTCGGACTATCACAGAGTGACATTGTGTTTGGGGGTCGGGATATGCAACTGTGACGAAACCAGGAAGCCAGCGCCGACGCCGGGGGCTAACAAAGAAACCCAACATTGACGAATGGACGCTACAATTAATTCTGTTCTCGCAGTATTACTCACCGTTTCCTTGTTGAATGTTGAACAGCGAGGGGCGCTTCGTGCATTTCTAGCTGGTAAGATTTTCGTGCTTTTCCCCCCTTTGACAAAAACGAACACGAAATTTTCACCTCAGGCCGTGATTGGTTAAAACAAATGTGTAGAATGTGTATCGTCCAATCAGCTCGAATTATTGTACAGAATGTCCCGCCTTTTCCCGACGAAATTACTGCGGAGACCTCTTCTCTCTATTGCCAGGTTAGCATCTAATGGAACTTAACCTAAAATCCAGGAGGTCAACTAATTTATGAGTGTGAAATGTCTTGTCCACAATTTTATCAAATGGTGTTTAATCCTGATCTGATCCAGATTAGTCATCAATGTCAACAAATATGCTACACGATGTTCACGCATCGTTAACATCAGTTTGTCATCTGTTGCCTTTAGGAAGGAAAAATTATATGACATCATCACAATACTTACTGTTTTTTTTTAATTAATATAGTTCCAAAATGGGTGTGCTGGTTAGCACGTCCGCCTCCCAGAACTGAGAACGCAAGATCGAGTCCGGGCTCTGGCCTTCATGGGTGGAGTTTGCATGTTCTCCCCGTGCCTGCGTGGGTCTTCTTCCGATACTCTGGTCTCATCCCACATTCCAAAGACATGCATGGCAGGTTAATTGAGTGCTCCGAATTGTCCCTAGATGTGCTTGTGAGTGTGGATGGTTGTTCCTCTCTGTGTGCTCTGCGATTGGCTGGTAACCACTTCAGGGTGTACCCCGCCTACTGCCCGAAGCCAGCTGAAATAGGCTCCAGCACCCCCGCGACCACTGTGAGGAGCAAGCGGTAAAGAAAATGGATGGATGGATAGTTCCAAAATATTTTAGAAAAAATACCAGCATATTACTAACATCAGATTGCTTTTGAAATACTGTTTGCCATAGCAAACTTTGAGCTGTAAATACATAAATAAATAAGCTTTCTTTTTTTTTTTTTTCTTTTTTTAATCATTTTTATTCAAAAACAGCAATTCTGTAGCAACTTGTATCATAGCATCGTCGGCTCCTCTTCAGCAGCACTAAAGACACTAAAGCATTTTATTTGTTTCTTATTGCTTCTAATCGTTAGCATATCAATATGATAGCGACACCCTGAAAAGCTATTATTTACAACACACGCACGCTCTTTCACAAAGATACACACAAACATGAACACACATCCAACATGCTTCCCAGAAGCAGCGCAATCATCACATGTCTTAGACATGACAGCAATGAAATGTGGAACCACCTTCGTTTTCACGTCTTCTGTACCCTTTTGGGTCGAGGACAAATATAGAACAACTAGTGGATCATGACATCATGATGACGTCGCCCGTGATGAGTTGAAAAAAGTGAGAAGCCCACAAATAAAAATAAAAAGTCTGCCAACGGTGCACTTTTCTCAGCGCTTACAGTACGCGGATGTGTTCTTGTACCGTCAGGCTCAGCGAGGAGGTCTTACTGGTCGGGTTCGAGGAACGAGGCTCGGATTCTCTGCGCCTCATTGGCGCACAGGTGACCGTATGCCTTCTTGTACCATTCCGGAGCGCGCCCCCTGCAGGCCACAACAGGAAATGACACTGATCTATACATATATAATGACTGGATAGCCGATAGGCCAAAGACTGCTGAGGTCGCAAGGCCGCCATATTGCTCCTACCAAGAAACGTATCTTTGGCATCCGATACATTTACAGTATCGAAATTGGAGAACATTTGAGGCAGTACTTAGTAGAAACAGCATGATTTTTGATGTTTTAAATTTGTTAAACAGAAGAGGACTTAACACATTATACAACTTGCCTTAAATGCATGTATAAATTATATGCTTAATGATGTTTATTTAGTACAGGGGGAAGCTTGTTTTTGTTTTTGTTTTTTGTTTTTTAAATTTAAGAATTATAACTAATTCAACAAAAGATGCCTCTGCCAAATCTAATATTGGGGTCTAAGGAACTGAGCGATAAAAGAAAAAGGGGGTCTTCAAAGCAGCAAATAGCATCCACTTGTTATTTATCTATTTTACTTGTTAAAAAATAGTGCACAAACCCCCCACCCTCATACTAACTGCCTACAAGCTGTATATGTCTCATCTGTACGTATACCGCATAGTTTATACAGTAGTCTGCTCGCGACGTGGGAGTAACAAGATGGCCACCCTGTGACTTCAACGGCTTGCACAGGCACGTATGGTCAGTGGGAAATGACAACCACGTCTGAACAAGTCCCGACTGGCGTTTGTTTCCTCGTACCTGAGATCCACTCTGGAAACGTGTGTCAGTCTGGTTCGAGTTGGCATGCCGAAGGGTTCCAGCAGGTAGTGGGACTCCAGGACGACAGCCCTCACCGCCGCCGTGCGCGGGCCATTGTCGTGATCCACCGACACGCACACCAACGCGCACCAGCCTTTGACGGGGTCCGAGCGCCAGGACCTGTCGGGAAGAGTCAAGGCGAGGTGAGGACCAAACCTGGAACAGCTCAGTTGGGAAAGCATCAAATTCAAGATCTAAAGGTCGCTCATTTGCTCCTGGGTTCTGGCTATGGAATCCCAAAAGTGTCATTATTCAATAAAGGAAAACGACACCCTTTTGAAAAAATGGGGTATATGCCACGGAAGAGGCGGGACGTGATTTTGCACATCAGTTTATTTCCGGGATGCGAACGCGCAACCCAGGGGCACAAAATCGGAAGCACAAATATTTTTGACGCAGCCCACACGTCGCAAACCGAACTGGAAACAAACAATTGTGCAAAAAACAGTCCCGCCTCTTCCGTGGCATATACCCCATAAAAGACAATTATGTAATATGGCCATTGAATTGTAAAATGAGATATTAGATTTTAGATATTACGAAAAGTGTTCATACAATTATCTAACAACTATTTTATAATGATTAAATATTTCATAATGATTATTTTAACATGTCATACTAAGAACGTTTTTTGCACTCAGTTTTTATTGCAAATAATGGCCTTTTTATTTCATAAATAAATGTTTTTTCAGCAGAATAACTTGGTCTTGTCAATCAAATCACAGTTAAGTGACTGGCTGAGTCCATTATACAGACATGAGCAACAGCACTCTCCAACCCACTAACTTTGATTGACGGGCCAAGTTTTCTTATGGGAAAAAAAATATGAGAAAAAAAAATGAAATAAAAAGGCCATTGTGGGATAGGACGTTATTATAAAATAAAAAATGTGTGTAAAAAAGAATTTGGAAATGAAATTAAAAGTCATTATCTTAACTCGTTCAAACCCAAAAACGTATAAATATGTTTTTGTAATACGTTGTCCTGCACTCCCAAAAACGTATTCATACATTTTATGTATGTATGTATTTATTTATTAATGTATTTATTCATTTATTTATTTTAATTTTATGCTAGAGCATACAGTTGGCTTTGATGCAGCTTCTGACCTGAAGAGGGCGCTTAAGCGCAATGATAGTTATTGCAAAAAACGGCCAGCAGGTGGCAGCAGAGTATAAGAGATCAGCCTGGGCCATGTTGCAACAAGCTCTTTTTGCCAGTGTTTTCAACAGGAATTTTTGAATAACTATGAAACTTAGCAATATTCTCATGCAAATTGCTGCAAAACAGAAACAGATATAAATTTACTTTTTTTTCCCTGATGAAAGAAGAGACTCTAATCTTTCTTTTGGTAGGTTCCATGTTTTTATATCAATAGACAGAATATTCTGTGGGCCTTTGCAAAATCAGTCAAAATCCAGTAAAACAGCTGGGAGCGAACGGGGTTGCTTCAGTGAAAATGGCTGGGAGTGATAATGAAATAATAATAGGTACATATTAAATAATATCAACACACCTTCATAATAACACCTCATTTTACAATGCAATGTTCATATTTCATCATTGTGTGTTATTTATCAAAAGTGTATTTATTTCAAAATGTAATTTTTATTTATTGAATTATGACACTTTTGGGCTTCCATATCTGGCACTTTAAATACATTGATCGCATATTCACGTCCATTATTTTTGTCCATACCTGAGTATTACGAATTCTGTGCGAGGCTGCGGCGCCATGTTGTGACACGAGTACTGGTACACGTCCGTTTGCTGGTCCAGCATCTCCACAACCTTCTCCTGCTGTAGCTCCAGCTGCCAGAGGGGGCGCTCTCGCAGAAGCCGGTGAAGAACTTCAGCGGGCGTGGCCTCCACCTCCGTGCTGATGCGCCAACGCCGGAGCGGGTTGCCGTCGCCCACCTGAAGGCACAACCGCGTACCCGTTAAGATTGCAAGTCATTGCCATTTTTTTTCCTCGATAATGCAAACAGACACATTTAATAAATTGTTTAATTCACACATTTAAAGTGTGCTTGTATCACTATGAGAACCTTTTTAGAGGCCAGTTCCACGTGCTCTCCTGCCGGTCGACACATCCATGCTTTGCTCTTGTCTTTGGTCTCCTTCAGAAGGTTATGGATCAGCTTCTCCACGTGCACGTGGTACGATCCTTCATCCATCTCCTCGTCCACGTCCTCCTCCTCTTCATCCATGTCCTCCTGGCGGAGTTTACCCAGCTCATCCAGCGGAGGCGCCGCTAACTCGGCTTCCATGTAGGAGTTTCGGGACTGGCTCACCATCTCCTCTGGGATCTGTGGGAGGAGCATCACGTTGAGTGACTGCAGACATTCCAGTCCATTCATCGCTTGTCTGTATGTTCCCTGCAGTTGACTGGCCACCAATCGGTTCTTTTGGATCGTTTGGTTATTTGAACGTCTTATGGCTGATTGACTGATTGTTTTTGCTCGATACGCTCCCTTTGATTGACTGGCGACCAGTCCTTTACCAACAAAACGCCAGGCTCAGTTGGGAGAGCGTTAGACTGAAGGTCCCTGGTTTGACCCCGGGTTTCAGCATCTAAAGCACAGAGGTTGAATTTTTTTTTATGATTAACTAATGACCAGTTTTGGGGAAAATTTGTGTTTTGAGGCAGTCAGCAAGTTAACCATGGAGAATAATTGAAGAGGTGCCTCCTTTCCTATCATACATAAGACAGAAGTGGAAAAAAAAGTGGACCTGAAAAAGGCGCTGACACTCTGTGATCATGTGAGCCAGGCCTTGAATGGCAGCCATGTTTTCGTTCAGATCCTTTTGATCCGGTCTGCCGCTGGCATACTTTCTCTGGATTGACCTTCACCATCATCAGAACGACAGAGAACATCTCATTACATACCCCAATACTTTGTCAGTATACAATAAATGTTGAGTATCGTGTCTGTACAGTGATGGCGTACCTTGGCGAAAGCGCCTCGTTCTTGGTCAGGCTGAGGTGGAAGAGGGACGGCGCCAGGCAGACGGCGAGATTGGCGGCTGTCATCTGGTTTTCATCCACCTGCCCCGCCACATCGCGCAGGAAGTAGAGCAGCGTCTGCAGTGCCTGGCGGTTCTCGTCCGCCATCAGCAAGATGGCCGCCCGCACCGCCTGCAGACGCTGCTCCTTGGGCACGTCTGAGGGGGGAAACAAGAAGTCCGTATGTGTCATCGTGGTACTATGACCATGTTAGTGCTGTCACTATTGAATCTTTTATAAATCAATTATTACATTGATTAATCCATTAATCAAGGAATCACAATTGTAAATTGACTTCAGTATAAGGTATTAATATAAGTACTCATAATTTATTATCTTCAATACATAGGCATAATTACATAATTAGCCTATGGTAAACGGTTAGCAATCGCGATTAGCATTAGTGTGCTAGCAATTACCAGTTCATGTAAACAAACACTATTAGTTCACACTTCACACACATCATTATATGTACATTACACATACAAGAGTATCTTAAAAGTGACTTAGAGACGATACTTCAACATTATTCCATGAGTAAACAAGAGTATTAGCCTATGCTAAATGATTAGCAATCACAATTAGCATTAGTCTGCTAGTGATTACCACTTCAGGTAAACCAACACAAACTACCATTTAGTTTACAGATATAATTATATCTACATTCCACATGTAATGGTGTCTTAAAAACCACTTAGAAACAATGATTCAACATTATTCCATAAGTAAACAAAGGTAGAGCTAGCTGTTAGCGACATGAGGTCAATAACTTCCTGTTCCTGTCTTCTTCTGGGTGCATTTGATGCATGACTGCCCTCTACTGACTAAGTGATGAACACCTACAACCGAATGGCAGATTATATTTTGAAATAATTACAATTGGATGACTTTTTTTTGCCCTAGATTGCGTTAATGATAGACTCTGCATTGACCGCCAGTAAAACCATGATAGCATCTCAGCATGTAGCGAGCCTGCTACCTACACTGGTAGATGTGCAAGAAGGTTTCTCCCAGCTTGTTGCTCAGCAGCGGTTCTGGAAGGTCCCGGAAGAACTGCTTGAGCATGTCGGCTACGTCGTAAGCGGACTGCTCCTCGTAGTCCACAGCATCGGGCGAGGCGTCGCACTGGTGACGCAGTGCTTGGATGCGAGACTTCACGCCAGACTTGCGGAAAAGGCCCACCTAGAGAAGAACCCAACTTGAGAAAACGGTTCACAAGTAGCCAGTCCTAAATATGGCGGATTTATCGGTCATATCGAATCTCTTGTGTCAAAATAACTTAGATTTTCAAGATCTCTTTGCTACGAGTACCTGGTCCAGACAGTGGCGCGTGAGGTGGGCGAGGGCCTGCAGAAGGCAAAGGGGCAACGGAAAGCCGCAACGTCGCACATGCACGATGAGCGGGACCCCGAACACACTCTTGTCTTTGGAGTCTGGAGATTTGATGCGCTTCATGAATTTTGGCACGGACCTGCAAGGAAACAGAAGCAAGGATGGGTCTTCATTGAAGATGTTTTCACACTTCAATGTCAAATATATGTGGTTCAGTTGGTCCGAAGGGGTTTGCCTTTGAGGGACCCTTGACAAAATTACCCTTAAATGGCCACTTCAAACCAAAATGGTCTTTTTGGACATGGCTTCTTGAGGCTTTTTTATGGGCCTACAACATGATAGCCAAACTTACCGAATTTCATGATGCTATACAGAAAAGGACTTTGGGGAGTGAAATTTCTAAAAATTGTGCATTGGTCCAAATCCATCTTCATATTGTGGACCGCATAATGCAGGTCGTGAGCAGATCTTAAGGAAATGTTCATGTACCCACCAGTTCCAGCCATGCTTGTTGGACATGGAGTACTTCTCCATGATGGCGGTGAGCCGTAGTAAGGAGAACTTGTGTAGCAGGCTGAGCTGAGCGGCCGACTGGCTGCTGATGTGCAGTGACGAAGACGGCTGGTTGAGATGGGCAGATGTCCTGAAACTGGGCCAGCGCACCCTGCAAAACATGCACGGAAGTTGACTTAATTCAGACTTTATGATTAAGCTAGAATGGTCTTAAAGTAAGGGGTTACAGAATCAGGGCTGGACTGGCCATCTGGCATATAGGGCAGATCCCCAGTGGACTGGTCTCTTTTAATTATTATTTTCCTACATTTTACCACAAGAGACTGGTCCACAATATAGAAGCACTAGTCCATTAATCCATTTCGAATATAGATAACAAACTGATGTTAGGCAAGAGTCAGACTGGGATGGGCGGGGCCGGTGCGGGCCCAAGTAAAAATGCCAGGGCCGATTTTTTTGTGCCAGTTCAGCCCTGGTTACAGTAAAGCACTTAGAAGCCTGTCAATTGGTCCTCAAGTGGACTGGTTGACTAGAATAGACCAATGGTTGTCAAATTGAAGTCCCCGGAACCCCGAGAATCCACAGGCCATAACTTGTGCGCATATTAAATTACTTCATATAAATGATGTTGAATCTACTCCAATGTGACCTGCGATGACTTTGGTATCCCTCATCTAGACGTATTTCTTACCGCGGTCTCGTCAAGGAGGCCCCGACGCCGGAATCCCTTCTGTCCCGACCGGTCCCGGTGGAGTCCGTATCGTTGAGCGAGCCCTCACCGTCGTCACCATACTCACTGTCGGCGAGTACGCCACGGCTCCAGTGGTCCACGATCTGCTGCAGGCCACTGACGTGTTGGATGATGTCATCCAAGTGAGGGAACAGGTTGTCCTCTTTCTCCAGGTCCAGGATGTCCCCCGTGCTGGCGTACAGGTGGGAACCAGGGACGTTGTCGTACACACTCACCCTGCTGCCCCTCGGAGCTTTCGGGCAGGGGGGCTTGGACAGTGGACGGCCAGACCAGATGTCGTCCAGGTTTTTGCTTTTGGACGTCCAGGAGACGGCGAGGTCGGCGGAGCTTCTGCCAGGCGTCAGGCTCTCGATGGACAGCGCTTTGGGGAAAGTACCTGGCTTGTGATCTTTAGGGACGTGGATGAGGAGGTTTTCGTGCGAGAGGAACTGGTTCCGCTGTCCGTCGGGCCTCTTGCCTCGCAAGGGGAACTCCGTGTCCTCCAGGTACCTGCTGCTTCGTTTGCTGGCCGTCCGTACTCGCGGGGGCGTCGGATCGTGAACAGGGCTCACGTTCATCCTGGAGAGGTCGCCGCAGTCGTCTGTAAAATCGTTGCCGCTGTCGACGAGCTCCGCGGGCGATGTTTCGTCGTCGTTCCTGACGAGGTTTTGTTCTAACTGGCTGATTGGGGTACACTGGAGGATCTGCAGGGCTAAGGGTTCCTCCCCTTGCAGCACGGGTCCGCTGATGACCATCGGGGGTCTGCGCTTGGAGCTCTTGCGCATGGTGGACGGCCCCCAGGTGCGCATCAGTTCCATCCGCCGCAGGAACTCCTTTGCTTTGCTGCGTCCCGCCTGCCCGTGGCGGCCCCCTTTGACGGGCAGGGAGTTGTAGTGCGGGAGGTCGCAGGGTGGCGGCCGATAGGAGGCTGACAGGGATGCCACCGACATGGCGTCCGCCGCCGCAGTGGAGGCGGAGTCCTCGCTGCGCAGCGAGGAGATCTCAGCCAGCTCGTGCTCGCTGAGCTCGCTCAGCGCGCTCTCGCTGCTCGCTGCGCTGCGCGGGGCGTCTCCGCGGCCCTGGGGAACGCCGTCCGACAGGAAGTCCTCCAGGCGAGACCAGCGGCGGCTGCTCCACTCAAATGTCCAACGTTTGCTGATGGCCAGCGGGTCATCTTCGTCCGAGTCTTCGCCCTGCAGATTCACCAATTTTAGCTATGGAAATTTGATGAATTATCAACCATTGAAAAGAGACGACCCAAATGTCCCACTTCTTTTTCCTTACAATTAGAAGCTTTTGGGGCCAAGGGATTCATGATGACTGTACTTCTGCGGTAATTTATCAGCGCTTAGGGATAAAAGAAGACCCTGCACACTCCCCCAGAGAACCAGGAAACTTTAGGGCGGGGCTTAAACTCATCACACATTCTGACTGCAGAAACCTTTGGAACTAGAACCTTTTGGAGGACCATAGAATTGATTGGAGAGTAGGTAGTAGGACTTTCGAGAGGTCCAGGAACATTTTGGGTCAGAACTGACATTGAATGATCATTTCCGGAATATGAAGACAACAACAAAAATGAATGAATAAACATCTTACTTTCTTCCTGGGTTGGCTGATGTCCAGTTTCATGGAGGCGGACTTGTTGAGTGTGTTGAGGCGCCTGCAAGTCATACGGTGGTCTCAGGGTGGTCCCGTGGAGAAGTTCAAAAGCAGGTGAGAAGCTTACCGGGACAGAGGCTCCACCAGCTCTTGATCCAAAAAATCATGGTCCCTTTTCACCGCAGAAATATTGATGGGAAATTGAGAGTCTAAGGGGAGGGAGAGGGAGAGAGGGAGAGAGACTTGCTTATCTTTTAGCATATAACATCTATGCTAATTACCTCTACCATGTTTATGGCATTTCTCATTATATGTTAGCATTAAGCTAGTAGGTTTTTGTTAGATGAAATGATGCGGTTTGGTATCACATTTTGGTGCTTAAAAAAATCAATTCAGTGTCAGTTTTACAGTCATTTCAACTTGTATTGACAAATAGCCTGAAGCAAGAATGATTTGGATAACTGGGTAAGAGTCTTCTTTTCAATTCCTCAAAGTCATGTTATGCGAGCAGCGATAATCTTCCATTTCTTGAGTGAGAGGAGGATTACAAAAATTATATTTAAAGTAATTTCCATGTCTAATTTCTCACTTCTAAACATTTTTAAAGCAGTATCCCATATTCGTGAAGCACAGTCAGAATGTCACAAAATGGTTGCCTTAAGGGTTACAAATGGATGAAGGCATGAATGAAAGTTACAGGAAACGAGAGGAAGAAGAACGCTGTGAGAGTCCCAGCAGTGATTACAAGGCCTTTCCCATGACCCCCCCAAACCACCCGCCCACCATCCCATCCACTCCCTCCGGACAGGAAGTGGAAATAGCGGACAAGACGGAGAAGTGGGAGTGATAGCGAAAAACCAAAAAAAAAAAAAAAAACATGACATGACCATTACCTTCGTAGAGCTGTGCATACTGAGGGAATCCGGCAGCTCTCAGCCAATCGCACGCCTCCTTGGCCTCCAGCTCTGCGAGGCGGGAAATTAAGCAGTGTTACACATGCAATACAAACTACACAAAAACACACACACATTCCGCTATTCCCATCCCGGCATCACAAACGGATGGACGGGGGAGGAAGGCTCCGCCACGACGCACTGGGAATTTTCAGGAATGATGCGATGAGTGGGAAGGCCGGAAGTCCAGATATGTATTCAGTTCACGCCTTAACCCTTTACCGATACAGCTAAAGCTAACTAACTACATGTAGCATCGGCAGTTGGCCATTAATACAAGTTACACCATGTTGCCACGGCAACAAGGCCCATTAAGGATGTTTACAAGCACTTGTTTTACTGCCGTTTTTCCGCTGGCGTGCCTGATGCTCGAGTGTGTGTGCGCGTGTGTGTATTTATGAACATGTTAAAGCACTCTACATGCTTTCTTGCTCACAATGTTATAACACGGCAGACGGCACTAACATCATGTTTGTGACAAACAAAATTGCTTCTTTCTTTAAGATAGCTTAAATAAATATAAATGTATGCCTGCACACTAAACAATTTTTTATACTATAGTCTATAGTCAGACAGTTAGATAAAAAAAAATACATCAAATTAAATAAAATTATACACATAACAGAATGCAGATAAAAAAAGCTTTAAATGCTTGCATCTTTATATTGCTTAAATATATATATATATATGGATACTACATTAAATGAAATTAAAATTCATTAGAAATCCTTTACATATAATAATATTATAGAATATATATAATTATTAAGTCAAAAATTAAATTAGAGAAATATAAATTACAATATGCATGTGTACAAATGAAATTAAGCTAAATTGCTTACCTCTTTAGGTAAATTAAATAAAAAATTGATTAAAAAAAAAACAAGCCTGCAAATTAAGATATATACAAATTGAATTATACATTGCCAAAAAAAATTTTTTAATTAAAATACATGCGGTAGAGTAAGCGCTATATAAGCCAATTCCATTTACAAAAAAATAAAATAAAAATAAAAAGCACAATTACATGTAAATAAATGCATGAAAAATCTATCTTCTGGCTCCACTGACAATGAATAAACTCAACCCGGCAACGGAAACAGCCACCACAAATAAAGAACCAATCAAGAGTTGAGGTGGTCCGAGAAAAGTGAACATTATCTCCCATCAAAGCCGCTAACGATGCTGACTTCCTGTGGTCGTGTTCCCACAACTTTTCTTGCCTTATCATTAACCCCAACAGGCCAGAAGAAGAAGACAAGAAGCTTACTTGATGTCTTCATGGCTCGGGCCACATCGTCATCCTGCCTGTGTCACAGCTTCTCCTGCATATCTCCTTTGAACTCTCGAACCAACTTCAACACACTTCCCTTCATCCCTCCTCCTCTTCCTCGCATCTAACGCTACGCTAAGCTCCCACTCGCATCACCGCGACACAGCCGCCAAGCCCGTATGGCCTCTGCACAGGAAATGACTCGCTACACTTGGCTTGTCTCCGCCTTGGAAGTCAGCTGGACTTCTTCTCTTGTGGTTATTGGACGGGACACAAACACACACCAAATTCTCAAAACAATTTGAGGTATTTTGGGCATGACACTGCTACAAACAAAGCTAACAACAAATGTGTTTCACTGAAATGTGTGTGCCTTTGTTAAGCAACACAAGCGCAAATAGAGAGTCCGCTCCCCTGGTTACAAAAATTTTAATATCAGGCGCATATCCATCTCAGGAGATGGCCATTTTGCTACTTAATGTCGACTGAAGATGACATCACAGTAGCTCAGGTAATGACCAATCATAGCTCAGCTGTTTTCTGAGTTTGGTCATGTGACATTCACAAGCTGAGCCGTTAGTTACATTTTACTCTCACGAGTCAAAGTGCAGCACAATTTAAAAGTTAAAACAATTTATTATACACATTTACACATCGAGTTAAGACGAACAAATGTTAGCGCCACACTGAAAAGAAAAATAGTGAGAATAAAGTTGTAATATTACAAGGAAACCATTTCATGTTCAAGTTGTATTACTTACTGTACTAAAATACTGCGAAAATAACGTCAAAGAAATATTCTTAGCTGTATGTTCTATGCACCCCCACTAGACTCAATATTGTGTTTGTGAACTATGAATGAAAAATCCACCTGTTTCTATCCATTTCAGGGGGCGGCCATTTTGTCACCTGCTGTCAACTGAAAATGACATCAAAGCTCAGGGCTGAACGAATTACCAATCACGGCACACCTCTTTTCTGAAGCTGAACCGTGATTGGTCGTTAGCAACTGTGATGTCATTTTCAGTTGACGACAAGTGACAAAATGGCCGCCATCTGATGTGGATAAAAACGTGTCGATTTAACTGCTTAATTCATATTCCACAAACACAATATTCATCAAAATACAGAGTTTAGACTAGTGGGGCCACATAAAACATATTCAAGAAAACTTTTGACTTCTCCTTTAAACATCAAAGAAAGCGACTTAGCCATGTATAGAGACAAAACTCCCTCGGGAACATGACTAAAACATCAAAGAAAGCGACGCGGGTGCATTTAGATGCACACTGTGTATGTGCGCGTGTTGTGGGAACCAAACTTCGCTTATTCCTCAGCATCGCAGAATTTAATGAAGAGATGAATTAGTGCACAGACGTGCCAGCGGACGCACACATGGGGTGGCTAATCCCGACCGCCACCTAACCCACTGGGCTGTGTTCTGTGTGTGTGTGTGTGTGTGTGTGTGTGTGTGTGTGTGTGTGTGTGTGTGTGTGTGTGTGTGTGTGTGTGTGTGTGTGTGTGTGTGTGTGTGTGTGTGTGTGTGTGTGTGTGTGTGTGTGTGAGAGAGAGGTAATTCCTCGCACAATGTCCCGGCAAGGCTTTCATTTCCCGCTTTTTTGTCAGGCGCCTGCTTGATAACACAAAAGCTCAAAAGTCTGGGAATTCTTATTTTCCCTTCTTTTGCCATCAAAAACACATTTTAATCAAAACAACAGGTGGCCCTGTAGGACATTGGAGCCAATCGAGAGTTTAGAAAGTCGTGTGTGGAAAAGGCCCAATAACAATGATGGATGGATGGATGGATGGATGGATGGATGGATGGATGGATGGATGGATGCATAGATAGATAGATAGATAGATAGATAGATAGATAGATAGATAGATAGATAGATAGATAGATAGATAGAAAGAAAGAAAGCCAGCCAGCCAGCCATGATTTCGGACTGTTCCCGAAGGCAACGTCAACACAAGGAGAATACAAGGTTAGAACATTTTGAGGGGTAATGAGGCATTTCCTCCAGCAGGAGAAGCGCCAAACGCATTTCATTTCTCCAATGACGTCATCCTGATTTGTGCTCAAAAGGGGACCAAATAATCCATCCAATAAAATTATCCATCATGCTTTGGGAGAGGACACGGAAAGTGCAGTATAATGAACCTGTCATTGGTGTAGATTGCACACAGTTAAAAGTGTCTCAACTTGGACAAAATGAACAACAACTTGGCAGCGACTGACTGACAACTGAGCGGCAGGATAGAACTCGTTTAACTCAGGCCGCAATTTTCACCTGTCAGCATCTTCTTTTTTTTCTTTTCTTTTTTTCTTTTTAACTCACACGCAAAATGGTGGAGTGATCAGGAATGACAAGTCCTAGCACGCTGGGATGCTTCGACTTTACTGCTCTATTGTGTTTACGTCTGGAAGAAAATAGACATCATGTGACAGGAAGTAGAGGAAGTGACAGCTGATGAAAACAATGGCAGCAGTCACCAGAGAGACACATGTGCTTAGTCCATTGTATATAATCAATGAGCAGCAGCCCGTTTAGGCAGCACGTGTTTAATTTATTCTATTATGATTTCAATTGCTACAGCAACCCGTTTAAGCAACCATTGTTCTATTCCTGTTTCACGCAGCAGCCTTTAAGTTTCATGTCGTTCCCATTTTGATTTCTACAGCAGCCCGTTAAGGCGCCAGTGTTCTACTCATGTTTCGATTTCTGCAACTGCTTTTGTTCCAGTCCTGTTCACTCCTTTTGATTTCCACAGCCCGTCGAGGCAGCTTTTGTTCTAATCCTGTTTATTTCCCATTTTGATTACGACACAGCCCCTCGAGGCAGCTTTTGTTCTATTACAATTTAATTCCGGTTTAAATTTCTACAACAGCACATTGTTAGTTTTGTTGTAGTCCCATTTAGTTCCTGTTTTATTTTTTACAACCACCTGTTTAGATGGTCTGTTCTGGTCTTGATTACATACTATTTTGAAATTTACACAGCCTGTTTAGGCAGGCTTTGCTGTATTTATGTTTCAATTCCTACAGCAGCCTATTAAGGCGGTCTTTGTTTATTTCGGTTCCTACAAACAGCCCAATTTGACAGCCATTGTTCCTCTCCGGTTTACTTCCTGTATCAACTTCCATAGCAGCTACTTTAGGCAGCTTTTGTTCTATTTCTCTTTCAATTTTCACAGCAGTCCATTTAGGCAGTCATCTCCTGTTTTCTGATTTCTGAAGCTACCCGTTTGGGCAGCCTTTGTGTATTAATGTTTACTTCCTGTTTCCAGCAGCCTTTCTTACATTCCTGTATCTAATTTCTACAGCAACCCGTCTAGGCAGCTAATAAACAATACAAAATCTGCTGTCAATCCAAAATTGACAAAATCCGTCATCGATATACAGTACTGATAATCAAAATATCCCTGCTCCTTCAAAAGGTGACTTCAGGGGCATCCCACGGGGGTCTACCTTGCTCCAGCCTCCGAAGCAGCTGCTTTCGGGCAATGATGCGCGAGAGGCGAAGTGCCGAGCGGCGTCGCGGGGTCTGGCCCAGCCTCAGGTAGTGATCCTGGCCATCGGGCGTCATGGCCTCCAGGCACGTCCCTTCATTGGCACTGTCGCTGTCACTCTCACCGCTACCGGTGGTCTCCACGGGGGTCCTGCGCTCGGTTTCCGCTTCCTCTTCCTCCATGGCGGACTCCCGAACAGAACAGGCCGACTTCTCTGGATGATTCCTGTCCAAACAATCCTCAAGAATTCCTCTGACATGCCCTCACTGGAATGGAGGCCCCCGCCTACTACTTCCTGGCAACCAATCACATCACGTAATCCAACGCTGGTATCTCTCACCTGCGATCACCAGCAAATGTCATTCCTTTTGGTCAGTGGTCAGTGTGTGCGTCCCTAGTTCCAGTTTGTAAACAAACCTCATACAGTACAAGAACCTACAATAACACAAGTCTAGACATGACACAGTCACACACATCCAAACCCACGTTATGACAAAAACACACACATACTTTTACACTGCTCACTCACTCACCTCACGCAAACACACACAATACCTCTCTCAAACACACCATGTGACCTAGTGAGGAATGTTGCCATTGTGTCCAAGTGACCAATATTCCACATCCTCTAGTATGACGCTCCATATGTGTCCATAGCAAATTTAACGTGTCTGCCCTCTACAGGCAAAATAATAGTACGGCAACACAACTCACGTGCAGGAAGTATATAAATTTTGACAAGTATGCAACACACACAAGTCAAAGTGTACTTGTACACGTAACACATGACGTCACTGGACACAGTTGTTTACCATGGGTACAGTACAGGCACAGAAGGAACCAATAATGGCTAACATTATCGTCAGCATGTAGGCTAAACTTGCACTATAGGAACAATCACGAATGAGATTCGTGGCTAAACACACAGCATATGACGTCACTCTGGTCGCCATGATTACGGCCGAATAACATGCAGAAACCGATGAAGTGGAATTAGTAGCCATTTCATTAGGTACACCCTCTAATGAGATCCCATTCAACATTTCGTAATGCCATAAGTGACTAGAAATGACAACTGCATTGCTTAAATCAACAATTTCCCCCCGCCCCCCACACCCCGACACCCTAAACTTGGTGCATTGGCGCGCACGAGGAATAGTTGACAACGTCCCACGCATGCGCACTTCAAGGACCGCGCATGCTGACAAGCTGGCATCTGAAACCCGGGATGACCCTCCCAAACACATGCTAAATGTGACATTGACCTTCCCAAAATACACACATACACATACACTTACACACACCGCAACAACTTGACGGCGTTGAGGACACATTGCGTGACGTCACACATCACGATTGCATGCTGTCAATCAAGTGAAAAAGCGCCCCAAAATGGACTCAAGCACGCATGGCTGACCTGCCAGACGCCTCTCGCGCACATTCCTCCACAGCAGATCCCACGCTTTGGCCGTGGACTCCCTCAGCTGCTCGCTGATGGACCTCCGCAGCTGCAGCGCGGCCGTCCTCCGCGGGCTCGTCATGGCTCGCGCATCCCGGTCCTGAGACGAGACGGTCCCGCTCCCTCCTCTCCGAGATGAAAAAAAGAAAGAAAAAAAGAATCCCCTCTAAATCCGCACCGCAGTGACTGAGCGTCCTCCGCCTCTGCGTCACCTCCTCTGCAGTCCGACTGCCCGCCGGACAATTTCTTCTTCTTTTGTTTCCCCGAGACTCAAACGTCCACTTGATCGCGCGTGTGTTGGTTGCGTGTCACGTCCGTCAGTCCGCGTGCACGCGTCTTGGAACGCGAGAGCAAAGTTGTGCGCGTGCGCGACTGTGGCTGGACGTGTGACAAGGAGAGCCAGATGTGAATGAGATGAGACCCCCGTCGTCCCCGCCCACTCATGCACACTTTAACTCACGGGCACATAGTCTCTTTCCCTCTCAGGCTCTCATACTTATTGTTTTCACATCCTCTTTTACACACTCACACAATCTCAACAGTCACTCTCACACACCCACTCTCACATATCCTCTCACATAATTTGTCTCTCTTGCACACACAACACAAACACTCACACAACACATCTTTTTGTACACCCCAACATGCACATGAACACTCACACACAAACTCACATTTCCATACTCAAATGCTCTCTCACACACAAACTCAAGTCACTCACAGTCTCTACAAACACTCGCACACATTTTCACACAACTAACATACACACACTCTCACACTTGCTAACACTCATAAAAATGTACCCTCTCTCTTACAATAACTCACACACTATCATTGTCACTCATACGAACATAATTACACATCACATAATAAGTCCACTTGTACACACACATTCACACACACTCTCATACATCAAATATTTCTCACTCATACAACACACACTCTCTCTTTCACATTCTCTCTCTCACATTGACGCACACATGACAAGTCGAGCCACCCACTCATCCAAACAAGGACCCCTTTCAATCCCACGTGTACACACATAAACATGCATTCATTGCCAGGAAAGTCTTTACTTGTTACAAAACTTGAGAGAAAAAAAAAAAGAGAGCAAGAGAGCGCACGAGAGAGAGAGAGAGACCACAGCAGTCTATCCAAACTCATGCACCAAAAACTCCATAACTCCTTGCCTGATATTCCAATATCCACATTAGGAATTCTTGGCCGGAATGTCGTTGACTTCTGGAGCGAAGAAGACAACAATGGCGTTGACAACAAAAGCCACTGACAGGCTATCAACTACATAGCAAAGCCACAATATAAGCGCCGCAAAGTCAGGCCATTTTTAGCCACAAATCAAAATACACAGTAACGACAACACAGACTAAAAATATTCAAGGCACACACTTCAAAAGCTAGACGTTTTGTATCACTATTCTGCTCATAAGGGGAATCACTTCTTCCATTAGGACAAGCTTGGACCTCACCAAGTGGAATTTCCTGTCCCGTGGCGAGTCGTCTAAGTGGTGAAAGTGGCTTCAGGGGCAGAATTTTCAAGATGGTTACACAAGCTATTACCTTGTGGTGTTGTCCTATACAGTAGTTGTTGACCCTAAAATGGCTACCTCAAACCAAAATGGCTGACTTCCTCTGTCTTTTCACTTATGGCTTCTTGAGACTTATTTTGATATCGCTATATGAAAGTGGCTTCAAGGGCTGCATTTTTTAGACATTTGGCGAGTTCAAACCAAGATGGCTGACTTTCTGTGTCTTCCAGGCATTCTTTTGTTTTGGAGGATTTACTCATGACAGGCATGCTTACCGGATTTCATGTTGCTATGTCAAACATGTATATGCTTAGTTGAAGACTAATTTGGAGGATCTCATTCCGAGCTGTAGGGTTATTCACAGCAATCCATCCGAGGAATGCCGGGGACCGCTCCTCAGCTGTTTGCCACCAGGCACTTGCTCAGGCCATCAGATGTCCTGTCCTGGGGTGTCCGATTCCAGGTCGTCATTTTCAAAGCAGGCTTGACATGCCCGCTTGTTGGCGGAATCCTGCCATCACTACCGAGCCTGGCGTTCCCAAAGTTCTTCACCCGGGATGCACTGCAAAGTTTATGACCATGGGTTCAAATTTATGCAAACCACATGTACTCTTCCTTTCGAAACTAAGTACTGGATGAGGTGTGTCCCAATACTTTCACATACACACTGTACTTGGTACAGTAAAGAAAGTGTGTGATTGATTCCTGATTGGTTTAGAGGTGTAATCCAATACATTTGTTATGAGGGCAGGTAGCAGCTGCACATGCTCACATGAGTCCAGGTTAGCGAGTTCATAATCATTATTATTATTATTATTATTATTATTATTATCCATAGAATCATATGATCAAAGATATCCGGTCAAGCCACGCCCCTCTATAGGAAAAACAAACGTCTGCAGCCCAACTCAGGCCTCTTCTTCATCTCTGCTGGCTGGTGGTGTCTATTTTGGGCATCGCTCACACAATGCATTCGTCACACAACACACACACACACACACACACACGCACACAAGATGGATGCACCGAGTGGAAAACATTCATGTTAAATTCAAGGAGCAGATGGGAATCACCTTGACCTACATTCTCAAAAGTACACACACCGGTGCACAGACGTACACTCTATTTACTTGACTCTTTACTCTTCTCTTTCACTAACTTACATAATATCTATTTTTTGATATTTATTGCTGCTCTTCGCATTGGGGTGACAACAACAAATTCAGTTAAAAGAATCAACTTTTCAGTTTCAAGCATTGGACTTTCCGAGGAGGTTGGAAGCCATTCTCGTTTTCCTCTCGGCCCATAGGACCGTGACAGAGACATATTTTTAACTTGTATTATGCTCATCATCTGTTCTCCTGGGTTCGAGTCAGCAGAAGCACCGCTGATGATGTGCGAACGGCGTGGAATTCCAGAATTTTAAAAAAAACGGCCAGGAGGAAAAGTGGGTCAGAAGACGCCCCAAACTTTCCGATGATAATAATATTAACAACAACGAGGACGAGGATGTGATGGTGCATGGCTTGTTTGGATGCCATCCATCCATCCATGATCCCTAAATAGGACCGTATGACTGAAAGTGTGGCGTCTTTGGCTAAAATACTAACAGGATGCAGTCCTATGGAGTCAAGTCAAGTCAAGTCATGTCATCGTTATTTATATAGCTCTTTCAAACAGCCATAGCTGTCACAAAGAGCTTTACAGAAACACAAAGTGCTAACAAGAAGTTAGCAAATGCTAACAGTTATGCAGCACCCTGTGTGGTCTCGGACACGATGACAAAATCTGCTCACGTGGACGCGCATATGTCGAGTGGAAAAATGACTGTTAATGACACATTTATGCAATTTATAATAATGCTATCACCGTAAAGCTCACGGCGTGAATAGTCAAGCTCATAGTCAAGGGGACTGTATTTAAGCTTTGTAATTTTTGTGTGTTTTTAACTTTTAAAGCTATTTTTGCTAGCTTGTTAGCTTAGTAGCTTTTAGTTTATTTACTTTTTGGTTCTGTAGTATTTTAGCTCTTTAGATTTTTAGCATTGCCGCTAGTTATCCTTTTGAGCTGATTTCCATGACAGTCTTGTATATTGGTGGATTGCTAACCTTTCGCTTGATAACCCCGTTTGCTTTGGTTGAGCCGTGTCACTTTGTAGCTTGGCCGCCTAGTAACCTTAAAGATGTATAGCCTAGTATTATAACGTTTCAGCCTGACAGAAAATATGACTGGTCTCTACAATTCATGATTGGTGTGCGTACGATATTGCATGCATGGGTGCCTCCTGTTACTGTCAGTGATAGCGTGTGTTGGAGAGGCACAGTGCGGGTAATGAGGCCCAGGAGGCCATCCGAAGTTCAGAGTTGTGAAATTGTGCGTGCGTGCGTGCGTGCTCGTACAGAATGTGTATATACGGTATGTGTAGTAGAAACTGTATATCATGACTTCTGGGTGGTTGTTGAGGCCTGACAGACTGACTGGCTGGGAATCCTATGAGACATTCCTAGAAATCCACTTTTATGCTAAAGACAGTATACATGTTTCTGGAGTAAACCAGCTCCCCACAATTTACAGTGAGAACACAAATGGACCTTGGACTGTTTGTTTTCTGAATATATATTGCTTGTCTGTACTATATGCAATGACAATAAATCAAATATTTTGCAATTTAATGTTGTTCATGTGTCTAGGACCTGCGATTGGCTGGCGACCAGTTCAGGATGTACCCAGCCTACTGCCCATTGCCCATTGCCAGCTGAGATAGGCTTCAGCACCCCCCACGACCTTTGTGAGGATTAAGCGGTTCAGATAATGGATGGATGGATGGATGGATGGATGGATGGATGGATGGATACGAGGATCAAATTTGGGAGCAATTGGACAAAATCTCTTGGAAAAAAAAAGTCCATCTTTGAAGAACCCCTGGTAATTGACCAAAAAACGGCTACTTTAAACTAAAATGTGAGATTTAGTTTTGTTTTTTTTTTGGTCATTTTCAAGCATGGATTCTTGGGGTGTTTTTTTTTTTTTACTACTCATGATAGACAATTAGACATGTTCTTACCAAATTTCGTTATCAAGTGAAACTTGTTTTGAGCGCTCAAGTTCTTTACCTTAAACCAAAATGTCAGACTTTGATGGCCATTTTGTGTCAGATTAAAATCTACTAGTTCACATTGACCTAAAACGAGTATGTGAAAACGTGCAGCTAAAATAACAGCTCCCCAGCCCACCAGACGCTGGCGTTGAGCGGAACACAATTAATTGAATTTTATGAGGTTTCCCGGTGTGGTGCGCGGTCGATTTAAGAGCAAGTTGAGGTTAGCACATCGACAAGCTCAGCATAAACGGGAGGAGGGGGAAAATGGGGAATAAACCTTTAAAAGGACGCGGTTTGGGCAGCTCGCCGTGGTTTTTAGTCTTTGCATGGATGCCAGGTTTAAATGACGAGGTAAACATGCTAACCATTATTTTTAATTAATTAACCGCTACGTGCATGTCACAGCGCCCCCTGCTGAAACTAAAAACTGGAAAACAAATCAAAGTCAGTCCCAACGTGAAATAGATTTCTTTTCCACAAGTGACTTTCTTCGCGCTTCTGACAATGGCCTTATAACCACCTCTCTTTTTGTAACCTTTCCAGAAGAACAACAAACAAACAAAAAAAAACTATGGATGACCGTGTCCTGGATGCTAAAAGGCAACAGTCCAAATTAACTGAGTGCTATTCATTTTGGGGCGCTCCACCCAATGGCACTGTGAGGCGGTTGTTCAGGAAATGAACACTCTGCTTTGTTTGGGCCAATCGGGGACTCCCAGAGGTTGATAACGTCACATAGACCCCCTTTGTGGACAAACACACACATAGTATAAATATAAACCCACCCCTCTTCTTGTCCCTCCTCATTTTCCAGAGTCGTCTTGTTGGTCAATTTGGGCCACAACAGCACAGATATTTCCTGTGTGCTGTACAGTGTACACATTCCTGCACACATGCTGCATGTGGCTACATGGGGGCTATTTTTACTCTCAGGGAAGGTGCAGGACAGGGCATGGCTTTTACTTGAAACACACATCTTGTGAGTCATCCTGAGATGATAACGTTGCAATATTAACAAGGTTCTCTGAAAGTCAACTTTCATACATCTAGTGAACCGACAAGCACAAGGCAAACGACTGCTGCCCCTTGTTTTGGAAATTATTGAAAATGAATGAGAACAAACAAACATACAAGTACCACTTTACTAACCTGTAGTAGCCTACAGTAGGTCCAACTGCCCATATATACGAGGCTTTTCTCCTATAAAGATAAAGAATATTTACTATTATAGTAAGACATTGTGGCTTTTTCTCCAGTTTGAATGTAAACACTACACCTTTGTATAGCAACATTAGAAAAATGTATTGAAATAACGCTTGAACAAAAATGTATCTAAAATAATATTTAATCTATAATACAGTAATCAATTTCCTCAATGAGCATTATGTGGGAAAATAAATATAGTGGTGTTAAAAACTATGTGCTGCTATTTAGTGGTACAAACAACCAAGACTCACTGCATGCTATCACATAGGCCTACTACAATTTAATACAACTACAGTAACTAAAGCAATATGTTGTAGGCCTACTGTTTTTATATGTTTAGAGTATATTATGTTCATTGTTTTGTTCAATTGAGAAAGACAAACAGGTAATTAAAATTAACAATTAAACTGGTGTCATGAATTAAAGATAAAACAACAACAATATTTAGTCCCTAAATAGAAAGAATTTGGTTAGAAATGTAGTGAAGTAAAAACAACTCTCGCGTTATTCGATTCACATTGACTCATCTGACTTTCCGTAGCTGAAGCGGAAGTCGCAGCGCGAACAACAAACCATTTCGCGGGAAGAGTTTTCAGCTCGCTGTCAAAGAAGCGCCGCTGCTAAAATCACGCGAAAATGAGTTTGTGGGTGGACAAGTACCGACCCACGTCGCTCGGCAAACTCGATTACCACAAAGAGCAAGCGACTCAACTCAAGAACCTGGTGAGAGTCGTGAAAAGATTGGCACAAGTTCAGGCCTGCCTTCGTTCGGTAGCTTAGCCTCTAAGCTAATTCCACACAGTTGGATACTTGTCGGTTGCGAACCCGTTTATTGTTGTCGAACAGCGCCTCCATTTTGTTTTTAATTCTAACAACCTAACGAAATGGAGCCGCATTGCCAGATAAAGACAAATTGATCGATGAAATTCATTACTTTCCCAGCCCTAGGTGAAATTAAGAGTATTTTTCACATGGATATGTAACAAGCACAAAAACAAATGTGTGATGTAGCAACCTGTACGTTAGTGGTGTTTTTTGTTGTTGTTGTTGACATAATGTTAAACACAAACCGTGTATGTGTTTTTCAGGTTCAATGTGGCGATTTCCCCCACTTGCTGGTGTATGGTCCTTCTGGCGCAGGCAAGAAGACTCGCATCATGTGTCTGCTGAGGGAGCTCTACGGTGCCGGGGTGGAGAAGCTTCGCATTGAACACCAGACCGTCGTGGTGAGAAGATCAGTCATTAATCAGTTACTTTTTAAAATCCATAATGGATTATTTGTGTCTGTCCCAGAAAGAAATTCAACAAAGCAAGCTCACCCTTGTGGTTGTCCTTGTTTGTAGGCTCCCTCCAAGAAGAAGATTGAGATCAACACCATAGCCAGCAACTACCACTTGGAGGTCAACCCCAGGTAAATCTATTACTTTGACAGCAACTCACAAAAGTGAGGACACCCATAAGTGAAAATGTTGAAATTGGGGAGATTTCTCCAGTTTCAGGTGTTTTCTTCCTTTTTGATTGCTGATCTTTGTCCTATACTATAAAGAGTATTCCCACCAGCCTGACACGTTGATTGTTATTCAGTGATGCTGGCAACCAGGACCGCGTGGTGATCCAGGAGCTGATCAAGACCATGGCCCAGTCTCAGCAGATCCAGTCCAGCACGCAGCGAGAGTTCAAAGGTGGGGCTCGAACACGTCACTCAACTCCAGAAACGCCTTTGACACAATCCCGTTTGCTGGCCAGTGGTGCTGCTCACCGAGGTGGATCGCCTGACGAAAGACGCCCAGCACGCTTTGCGGCGCACCATGGAGAAGTACATGGCCACCTGCCGCCTGGTGCTCTGCTCCACGTCCACCTCCAAGGTCATCGGGCCCATACGCAGCCGCTGCCTCGCCATCCGCGTTCCCCTGCCCAGCACGGAGGAGGTAACAATATGGAAGATTGTCTGTGTTCGATGCTGAGGACTTTCCGCCCCCCGTCTCTTACGTGTTTTTCGCCTCGTACCTCAGGTGTGTCACGTCCTCACGTCGGTATGCAAGAAAGAGGGTCTCCTCCTCCCGCTCGAGCTGGCCAAGCGGATTAGCGACAAGTCAGGGCGCAACCTCCGAAAAGCTCTGCTGATGTGCGAGGCCTGCAGGGTGCAGCAGTGAGTCGCACAAATGGTTGACCGTTGGTGACATGCGTGTTATTCGTCTGCAACTTGCCTGCTACTTTCCGATTACTTTTTATGACAATTATGCGTCTTTTTTTCCTTGACGCGTGTCTACGACTTGTCTAACACTAAAGTGTTCCTTCGTTTATCGCGGGTTCATCTTTCGTGGTCTCGCTGTTTCACAGATTTTTTTCAACGTTCTTTTTTTGTTTTTTTATCTCTCGAACCCTACGTCCGACCGGGGACATACGGGCATCCGTGGATTCGCCTCGACGAGACCTTTCCAATTGTGTCTGTCCCGTCGTGCCACGGCATTGCATTACGGAGACAGAAAATATTTACTGTGCTGTATAACAACTAAATTAAACACACATACTTTTAATGGAAAAAAAAAAAAAAAAAAAAAAAGACTGTAAAAGGGAAAAAAAAAGATGAAAAAGCATTCAAAGTAAACTAAAAATCATACCAAAAATATATACTGCAATAAATTTTAAAAAAAACTTTTAAATGGAAAAAATTACTGTAAATAAAAAAAAATATGAATGAAAAAGCATTCATAATAAACTAAAAAAATCATATTAAAACAGATTTAAAAAAATGCTGTAATAAATAATAAAAAAAACTTATAATGAAAAAAATGAATGTAAATGAAAAAAAAACCTGATGAATGAAATGCATTTATAATAAAGCAAAAATCATACCAAAACAAAATAACATTTATAATGAATGAAAAAAAATATATAATTAACAAGATTTTTTTTTTTTTTTTTTAGCGCAGATTTCCATTATTGCGGGTAGATTTTAGAATGTAACACCCACAATAGACGAGGGAAAGCTATATTGAGAACTGACCCGTTGGTTGCCGTGACAACGGCCTCCTCCTACAGGTACCCCTTCTCGCCGGACCAGGATGTCACAGAACCCGACTGGGAAGTGTTTCTCCGAGAAACGGCCAACGTCATCGTGAGCCAGCAGACCCCGCAGAGGTAGGAGGGGGCCACAGGTGGCGGACATTTTCTTTAGACACACAAGCATGTTGCCGCCGATGGTCTTTACTATTCAAACTAGCCTGCTAGCTTTACATAACCCATCACGTCAAGGCAAGAGATGATATGGTACACCTCAGTTACTTTACCTGGTTAAATTAGAGCAAATCTTGGTTTGTATTGTAATGAAATACTCTCCACTGCTGTATTGGTCTACTAAATTGCAGTGAACTAGATTTGGCCACCAGGGGGCAGCAGAATCACAAATCTTTGTTAAAAGTAATATTACTGTCAACAATTCAAAGTTCAACACTCATCCCGTTTGGGCCAGATTGATGGAGGTCCGAGGTCGTTTGTACGAGCTGTTGACTCACTGCATCCCTGCTGACATCATCATGAAGGCAAGTACGACACAAACGTGCAAAAAACAAAAAAAAAAGTTTGTGAAATCTGTTTCTCTATTACTCACTTTTTTTTTTGTTCTTCACAGGGTTTGGTGCGGGAGCTTCTCAACAACTGCGACGGGCACCTGAAGCCGGAGGTGACGCACATTGCGGCATACTACGAGCACCGGTTGCAGCTTGGCAACAAAGCCATCTATCACCTAGAAGCCTTCACCGCCAAGTTCATGGCCATCTACAAGAAGTTCATGGAGGACGGACTGGACGGCATGATGTTCTGATTCTGATAGTGGACACTAACATTCAAAGTACTTGATGATATTGTCACTGTTTGGACGTTTATTTACTTGACACAGTTATACCACATCTACAGTATGCAAGACTATGCTAATCACACTTCCTCCTGCAGTCTGTTCTGTGTTTGGGTGCGTACATCCTTATGTTGTTTGTTGGAATTTAACTTTGAGGTGCAGTAAAAACAAAAAAATGTTTTATTCTTGAAAATATTTTTTTGCTTGACAAAATTCTAATTTTTCCATTTTTCCTGTAATTAAAAAAAAAAAAAATCCTGAAAAATGTCATCGCGTTGTAAAATTACTGGTTTTCATGGGGTGAACATACCTTTTTTTTTTTTTTTTTACTCATTCACTGCCAATGACGACTATAGACGTCAAAATCCAAGCAAACAGCCAGTGCAAATTTTGACAAGAAATTTGAATTTAGTTTTAGTTATTCATTGTTTTCATTCATAGTTATTAATCATTGTGGTTATGAATAACAACGATGACAACAATCTCATTGCTAAGTGCTACCATCATGCGTAGAACGGATTCCTGTTACCCTACAACACGGGCGTTGACGTTCTTGTGATCGGTCTTGGTCTTACTGAGACCACATACTGGGTCTAGGCCTGACTGAGTTATGACTAAGGCTTTAATTAAATTTAGTCAGAAGACTATAACTAAAACTAAATTATTTTTTTTATATATTAAAATTTTAATTTTAAATTTTCTTTTGCTTTTTTTCAAAATTAACACTGGCTGTTTGCTTGGATTTTGACGTCTATAGCTGTCATTGGCAGTGAATGAGTTAAATATTACTAAATATTTTCTTGAAAAGGGTTTTTCAATAAAATATAAAATACAGATTGTTTTCTCAAGATAGTAATATATCTTGGTGGTTTGAAATCAAAACTTTTTGAGTCCTGTTAAGTAGGAATGTATTGATACAGTACATTGAAAATGTATGTTAAAAAGAAAAAAGAATCGATCGCAAAGTCATTTTAACCATAGCAGCACCTACATCTTGAAAAATACATATTTAGACAGCTACAAGTTTTGATTGCATGAAATTTTCCACGACGGAAAAGCTTTTTTTTTTCTTTTTTTTTTTTTTTTGCATTAGTTTCAAATGGCTTACCTTACGACAATTCTGCGTCAAAGCCAAAGGTAGTATTCTGGTTATTGTGAATCTTGCTGCTCGAATCCTTGACATAGCTACAACATGCTATCTGATTCAATCCACACGACTACGAACGTCTTAGTTGCCTTCTTCTACTTCCTTTTAACGGTTATCAAATACTTTTGGTGAATTAGCGCCCCCTTCTTTAGCATTGATATCTATGGCGATGAGAAGGCCACCTGTGGTAATGCATTACTTCTTCTTCTTTCTTTTTGCGGTTCTTTTGATACATTACCGCCACCTTATTAAAACTAAATGATATTTTTAAATCAAATTTAAATCAGAATGAATCCATCCATCCATTTTCTGAACCGCTTACTCCTTACAAGGGTCGCGGGGGGAGCCTATCCCAGCTGGCGATGGTCATTAAGCAGGGTACAGCCTGAACTGGTTGCCAGCCAAGCGCAGTAAATCGGAATTGGGAACTGAAAATCAAATCGAAGCTTGAATGCATCGTTACATCCCTACTGTTAAGTGGTACAAATCAGTCATCATTACAGTAGCCTACTGTACGGTATCTTTCAGGTCTAGTGCATGTAATATTTTTGTCACACCAACGTAGGGTACCAAAAAGTGGTACAGAAGTGTTATTTTAATACCCCAGAGAAAAGAAGAAAGGCTATTAAAAAAAATAACATGGTGGAAACAGGAAGCATTACACTGACAAGTGCATTAAAAGGAGATTACTGCAATAAACATTTGCTAGCAATAAGTTACAAAGAAAACAAATTCAAGTGCTTCTAGGAGCTTCTAAATGCAAATGGAATGTCAATCATCAGTACGCATATTTACTTCTCCTGGAGTAGTAGACAACAAGGCCCAGCGTGATCAGCACGGCCGAGCCCACCAGCGTCAGGAAGCCCACCACGGGCCGTTTGACCAGAGCCTGACAGCCGGCACAGGGCCGGGCGGCGTAGGGGCACCGCCGGGCGGGCGCCCCCTGCTCGGGGAAGCCGTTGTGGCGGATGATGTTGCGGTAGTTGGCCAGCGATGCTTTCACCACCGCCTCCTCGTGCACGTGGCCGTACAGGCCGAATTCCGGGTCGCGCTGGTCGCTCAGGGCGTACGCAAAGTAGCCCTTCAGATTCACGCCGTCCAAGGTAAACGCTGTCAGCAAAGTTATTCCACATTAGTCGGCAAATATTTGGAACAATTGCTGAAGGTCTCACAAAGACTGTTAAGCTGCCATGTTAATATCAAAACAACATATTTTATATTGAACCCCACAATTTAACATTTAGGTGTTATATTTTTACTCGGGCTGTCAAAGATAAAGCGTTAATAGATTAATTAATCACAGAAAAAAAGTTAAATTAATCACATATCAACGCAGATTAATCGCACTATTTTTTTGGACCGCACTTGAGCCTTGAACGTAACGGCGGATGGTTACATTGAAGGCTGCGCAGGTCAGTGATGAGGTCAATGCACGGCATTTCCTACGCCTGTTGTTCCAAAATGAGCGGGGTGACTCCAGTTGGTGTGCTCGGTGGTAAATTTCGCTTTCAAAAACACCCCGACGGGACTTTAGATAAAACAAAAGTAATTTGCATTTAATTAATTAATAATTGCTGAATTGCACCCAGTTGATTTGATGCTGTTACGTTTTGAGCAATACACGCATGCATGCAATTGCGTACATGCATTTAATTAATGTTTGCAAATGACATTCGGATAATAAAATGCATTAATGTCAAAATATTACGGTATTTTGTATTTATTTTATGTTGCGCAAATACGCGAGTAATTTAGCTGATTAATCGTGATCAATCAAAATTTAAAAGTGTGATTAATCAGATTAAAAAATTTTAATTGTTTGACAGCACTAATTTTTACACATAACCCAATTTATCCACAAAAACAAAAAATGAAAAAAAAAATTGCTGGCATGAGTCCTAACAAAAAATGGGGTCATTTGTGTGTCTCTTTTTTTTTTTACTTTATACTATACTTTGCCATATAAACACTTAATTTTGCCGTTCAAAACTAAATTTTCTGGCTGTCTGGAGAAATTGAAGATAAACTAGCAAGTCACAAGCTCAGGTCGAGTGCGGTTGACCAGAGTTCAATGACTTTGACGTCGCATGTTTGTGTTTGACGGCCAGTGACCTCATGTCCGTGTAATCATTAGACAGTCGCCAACGTCACCTTTGAGTGCCTCGTTGATATAGTTGTACACGTAGAAGACCCTCAGGCTATCCTTGAAGCGGGCCGGGTCCTCCTGCACGCCGTTGGCCATCACGTAAACGGGCACGTGTGGGTAATGCTCCTTCACCTGCAAATTCATTCAGCATGAAGCCTGATTCCAAAATGCAAAATCCCAAAATTGTAATCAAATAGCGTCCGCCTCACCCAGTTGAGCGCCTTCCTCAGGCCCCAAGGTACCACGGGACGGGGCGACATGATCCACGTGGTGTCGATCATGTGCTGGACCTCCAGCTTGTAGTTGTACATGTACCTGCGAACACGCCACAAAGTCAGCAGGTGGTGAGCGTTAGCATGCTAGCTACATGGCGGCGGCGTGCGCGTTCTTACGGGTCCTCCTTGGCCTGCGTCACCAGTTCGGTGCTAAAGTGGCTGATGGCAAAAAAGTCGTACGTGCCCTTCACCAGCTGCCGATCCTCCTCGTTGAACACCGGAAGTCTGCAATGCAACCAAGCATAATGACCAAAACTAGCGTTTGTCTTGTTTACAATCCATGAGATTTTCTTCAAAGTAGTCCTGGAGTATTAAAAAACAAAACAAACAAAAAACTCTTCATGACAGACATGTCTACCAAATTTCACATTGCCAAAGTGAAACTGGCGAGAAGGGGTTGAGTTTTCTTAAAATAAAACAACAACAAAAAGAACAGCAGTGTCAGCAGTGAAGTTTGATTTGCACTAAACGTGTACTCAAGAGAGTTGAGCTGTCGCAGCCAGCTTCTCATTCCCAGAGGATAATCTCCACTGCCAAAGATCGGCTCGGCGAACCATCCCACCCGGAAGTCCAGAACCCTCTTGGCCGGTTCCACGTCCTCGCGGCTGAACGAGAAGGCCGGTTCCACCCAGTCCATGTGCAGGGCCAGAGACACCTGAAAAACAACACGAGTGTGGAGACTGGAACGTGTCAGGCCGAGATAGGCCTGAATAGGCACTCTAAAAGCAGTTTGGTAAAAACTAACCTAAATTGGGTCAAAAAGGAACCAACTCAATGTTTTGAGTTATAAAAATAACTAAAGTGGGTCAAAAAGGGACCAACTCAATGTTTTGAGCAATAAAAATCAGGGACCAGCTTACTTTTCGAGTTATATAAAAAACCCAAATTGGGTCAAAAAGGGAAAAAACTCAACGTTTTGAGTTATAATAATAACCCGAATTGAGTCAAAAAGGGACCAACGCAACGTTTTGAGTTATAAAAATAACCTGAATTGGGTCAAAAAGGGACCAACTCAATGTTTTGATTGGTAAAAATAAAGGACCAGTTTACTTTTTCCGTTGTAAAAAATAACCCAAATTGGGTCACAAAGGGACCAACTAAATGTTTTGAGTTATAAAAATAAGTGACCAGCTTACTTTTTGAGTTACAAAAGTAACCCAAATTGGGTCCAAAAGTGACTAACTCAACATTTTGAGTTTTAATAACCCAAATTGGGTCAAACAGGGACCAACTCAACTTTTTGGGTTATTCAATGAATCCAAAAAGTTGGGTCAAACGAATAATCCACAAAACAACCCAAAAATTGTTGTTTTGAGGGTTATTAATTTAACTTTAATCTAGGTTTTGGATTAATTAAATAATTCCAAAAAAATTGGGTCAGCTCATTTTTTGACCAAATTCAGTTGGGTTATTCAATGACCCAAAAAGTTGGGTCCAATGAATAACCCACAACACAAGAATTGGGTTGCTTTGTGGGTTATTAATTTAATTTTACCCAAGGTTTTGGATTAAATAACTCAAAAAGTTAATTTCCGACCAAATTCAATTGGGTTAGTCAATGAACCCAAAATGTTGGGTCAAACGAAAAAAACAAAAACAGCACAAAACTACACAAAGAATTTGGTTGCTTCGTGGATTATTAATTTCATTTGTTTAATAACTCAAAAAAAGTTATGTCAGTCCATTTTTGACCCAATTTGGTTTATTTTTGACCCAATCGTTTTTCGAGCGGGGCACTGACCTGACCGCCCTGAGCGGCCCTGAACTCTCGGTCGTAGGCGCGCCAGGCGAGCGCGTGGGCTCGCAGCATCTGATGAGCTTCCTGGTAGAGCACCATCTCGTCGTTGGGCTCGTTGAGCGTGATCCACATCTTCACGTGCTCGCCCAGCTCGCGGAAGCACAGCCGCGCGTAGTCGGCGAAAAATTCCGGAGTCTCCCTGAACGCAACGCAGTACGCTACAATCAACCAACATCCTCACTTATGTGAAGTCATGCGCCGAAATGTCGGCAACGGGACGTCAGCTACCTGTTGAGCCAGCAGTTGGCGCCGTCGAGCGGCGGCGGCAGACTGCTGCGCGGGCGCGTGTGGTGCCACAGGGTGACCACGGGTGTGACGTTGGCGCGCAGCAGCTGGCGGCTGAAGCAGCGGTAGTAAGCCAGCAGGCTGGCGTTGGGCCGTGCCACGTCGCCCGCCGGGACCAGCGCAGACCAGTTGAGCGAGAAGTGGAAGTGGCTCACGCCCACCGCCTGGATTTCATCCACCTGGCACAACAAACATTTGTCAGAACTCGAGCGGATTGGTTCCAAACGCTTTACGGTTTGCGAGTCACCTGCTGTCGGATGCTAACGTAGTCGGCGCAGTGCGCGTGGCGGTGTGTAGGTGGCGCTACGAGACCCTCCAGTCGGGTCAGCTCACCGCTGTCCATGTTCCAAACGTACACGTTGGGGTCCGCAAACTGACTGGGAGAGCTTTCCACCTCGCCCACAAACACAGCGTGTAAATTTTGTAATGAGACACTTTAGCAAAAAAAAAAAACGGCAAATTTTGCAGTAAAAGTTGTGTATTGTTGTCGTAAAAATTGCAGGGGATGGGAACGGAGCCCTGCAAGCCACAAGATGGCGGCTAAACACTTTTTCTACTTAGACGTGGCTCAAATGAAGCTCCTCCCCTTGCACCAAGATGGCGGCAAAAGCACTACTTTTATATTACATAGGGCTTTGTTTAACTTTGAATAGGCACAAACTACTTTGACAGAAAACAGTACATTTTGTAATGAAATGCTATAATTTGTAGAAAAACATATTTTCATAAAACAGTATGTTTTTTTTATCTTAAAAACATATTTTGGTGTCTTGCCAAATAAAACCAAGAATATTTCATGTTCAACATTGATTCCGCAAACGAGTTTGTGGACGAAGTTTCACGTTCGCAACTGACCTGGATGGAATTGGCGGAGACCCCCCAAGCGAAGTCACACGGGAAAACGCCTTGAGCAGGACGGTTCTCCGGAAGCTCCGGAAAACCGTTTTTCCGGATCACGTTCCTATTGGCAACGACCAACATCAGTGCTAATGCTAACGACGACACAACAAATGTCACAAACGCAACACATTGAGTAATGAGACAAGTACGAGCAATATGGTAAGCGTAACGAGTACTAAAAGGAAAGTAAGATTAATAGCATAATACTAAAACATGAGAGTAAAGTAAAAATATGAAGAGTAAATTTATTTTATGGTATAATTGCTAAAGTGATTGAGTCCTAGCTAAAGTAATACAGCTTGAGTTAAGTGATAAAGTAATTACAGTAAGACTTTAATGTAAAATAAATAGCATCAAGTAATAGAGTAATGTGTAAAATGTGATAAAGTAGTACCATGGTTAAAGTTAAGGAAGAATACTTTGATAGCGTAATAGCTTAGCATTCAGCTAAGCATTCAGCTTTCAGCATTCCCACGCAATTTCTGCAGAAATTGCATTTAGTCGAGTTATAGTTACTCATTACTTGTTTAAAAAAGTAACTGAGTTAGTAACTGAAACTTCATTTAAAAAAGTAACTCATTACCAGGCAAAGTAACTATTTTCGCTACTTTTAAAGAAATGTTTTATAGCAAAATATTCCACGTTTGAGATGATAGCATACAAAGTCACTGAAGAAGAGCGAAAAAGGTGAATCATGAACTCGATGTGAATGTTTGATGAGATGTCGTGCTGACTGACTAAAGGTAACGACAACAACTTCCTCTTTACTGACTGGGCACATGGCGTGTCAAAGGTCACGCGGTCGCTTACTTGTAGAAGACGGCAGAGGTCTTGGGCTCCCGCTTCATGTCGGGCGTGTTGAAGTCGACGTAGTAAAGCCCCCGCCTGATGCCGTACTCGCGGTGCCACTCGAAGGCGTCCGTCAGCGACCAGGCCGTGTAGCCCAGCAGCCTCACGCCGTCCACGGCGATGGCTGAGCGCAAGCCGCCACATAACGTGATCACTCAGCGACACATGCAAGGCGTCGTCGCGTGCGCTGGCCGATCGCTCGCCACTCACATTTGAGAGCTTCCGCGATGAAGCGCTTCAAGTAGTACATGTGCTTGGGGTCCTGCGTCTTTGTGCTGCTCGACACGAACCTTGCGAGGAAACACGCATGCAACGACTTCAATGTTACTCGATTACTTTGCTATTACTCTCTTTTAAACAATTGCTCTAATATATCACTTTTATCAATACTGTTCTACAATTATTTTTTTTACAGGTAATGGATGGAGGGATGGATGGATAAATTACTTACTATTATTATATTTTAGTATTATTAGAGTATTAATAATAATAATAATAATAATAATAATAATAATAATAAATTATTGCTCTATCACTTCAAATTTTGCCAAAGTCTGTTACTCTATTTATTTTTTTTATTTATTAACAAATTAAGAGTTACAGGCTTACTTCAACTACTCTGTGAGTGAAAGCATGTTTACTAGAATCCCAAAGAAGGAAAAAGAAAGAAGGAAGAAGGAGGAGGAAGGAAGAAAAAAGAAGGAAGAAAAAAGAAGGAAGAAAGAAGAAGGAAGAAAGAAGAAGAAAGAAGAAGAAGAAAGAAGAAGGAAGAAAAAGAAGAAGAAGAAGAAGGAAGAAAGAAAGAAGAAGAAGGAAGAAAGAAGAAGAAAACGAAGAAGAAGAAGAAAAGAAGGAAGAAGAAGAAAGAAGAAAGAAGAAGAAGGAAGAAAGAAGAAGAAGGAAGAAAGAAGAAGAAAACGAAGAAGAAGAAGAAAAGAAGGAAGAAGGAAGAAGGAAGAAGAAGAAGAAAATGAAGAAGAAGAAGAAAAGAAGAAAGAAGAAGGAAGGAAGAAGAAGAAGAAAACGAAGAAGAAAGAAGAAGAAGAAAGAAGAAGAAGAAGAAGAAGAAAAGAAGGAAGAAAGAAGAAGGAAGAAAAAAGAAGAAAGAAAAAGAAGGAAGAAAGAAGAAGGAAGAAGAAAGAAGAAAGAAAGAAAGAAGAAGAAGAAGAAAGAAGAAAGAAGAAGAAAGAAGAAGAAGAAGAAGAAGAAAGAAGAAAGAAGAAGAAAGAAGAAAACAAAGAAGAAGAAGAAAGAAGAAAGAAGAAGAAAGAAAAAGAAGGAAGAAAGAAGAAGGAAGAAGAAAAAAGAAGAAAGAAGAAGAAGAAGAAATAAGAAAGAAGAAGCGGTTACCATCCGCTCTGGACCACGAAGATGTCGGGCCGGTCGTACTCGGCGCTGACCCAGTATAGGAGCATACGCAGGTCCAAGTCCTCTTGCTGGCCGAACTTGAGGCTGTCGTTGATGAGCTGGAAGCTGAGGGTGGCGCCGTGAGACAGCGCGAAGAAGTCGGCCGCGCCCCGGAGGTGCCGGCGCTCCTCGGCGTCGAAGGCCGGCAGCCGGGCGCCCAGGCGGGCCCTCATGCAGGCCGGGTAGTCGCCGTCGCCGAACAGCGGGCCGGCGAACCAGCCCAGCACGTGCTCCAGCGAGCACTGGCACTCGCGCAGGCTCTCCACGCGTGTCCGGCTCGGTCGCACCCAGTGGGACGCCAGCGCCATCGACACGCGCCCGCCTTGCCGCCGCCGGTAGTCGCGGTCGTACGTGTGCCAGGCGGCCGCGTGAGCCTGCGACGCGCAAAATCAATACACGACAGCAACAACCATTTCAAACCCGAGTACAGTATTATTGACGAGTGGAACCTATGTTATTCGATGATGACATTGGCGTTTCAAATCAGGTTTAAAGAAAAAGATAAATTAGGGTTTCAAGTCTAGTTTACCATTTCAAGATGGGTATCAAGAGGTTAAAGATTAGGGTTTCAAGCCTGGATTTTAGTTTCGAATTGGGGTATTAAAACTGGGTTAGGGTTTCAAAGTTGTAAATTAAGGTTTCAAAGCTGGGTTATGTTTTAAAATGAGGCTTTCAAAGTCTGGATAAAGGTTTCAAACCTATGGTAAGGTTTAAGATTAGGGTTTCAAACCTGGGTTATAGTTTCAAACTGGGGTATTAACTCTTGTTTAGGATTTCAAAGCTGTAAATTAAGGTTTCAAATTAGGGTTTCAAGCCTAAATTTGGGTTTCAAAAGATAGTTTAGGATTTCTAATTAACGTTTCAAACCTGGGTTATAGTTTCAAACTGGGGTATTAAATCTGGTTTAGTGTTTCAAAGCTGTAAGTTACGGTTTCAAATTAGGATTTCAAGCCTAAATTTGGGTTTCAAATGATAGGTTAGGATTTCTAATTAGCCTGTGTTGTGTTTGAGGCTTTCAAAATCTGGATAAAGGTTTCAAACCTAGGATAAGGTTTAACATTAGGGATTCAAGTCTTTGTTGGGGTTTCAAAATAGGGTCAGGGTTTCAAAGTAGGGCTTCAAAGTATGGTAAAGGTTTCAATGTAGGGTTAGAGTTTGAAGCAGGGTTTCAGATTAGGACTTCAAATTAAGATTTAAAATTAGGTTTAGCATTTAAAAGTAGAGTTGTCAGACTGTGTTAAGGGTTTCTAATTAGGGATTCAAGACTTGTTAAGGTTTCAAGATTGAGTTACGGTTTCAAGACAGTTTTGGGGTTGTGGTTTCAAACAGGGTTTCATGTTTTAAAATGAGGGTTTCAAGTCTGCATAGGGTCTCAATTTAGGGTTTAAAAAGTAAGATATAGTTTCAAATTAAGGTTTTCAAATATGCATTAGGGTTTCAAGATTATTTACATTTGGATTTCGGGTTTGAAGCTTACATGTTAAGGTTTCAACACAAGGCTATAGTTTCAAGAGTATGGGTTAATTAGGACTTCAAGAAAGGTTAAGGTGTAAAATTAAAGTTTCGTCTGACCTTGAGGAGCACGTGCCCCACCCTGAAGGGCAGGTCGGGGTCGCCCTTGACGCCCGGGGCGACCACCCCGGTGCCGTATCCGTGCCAGGCCACCACGAACGGGTTGTCGATGGTTATCCACCATCGCACGTGGTCGCCGAACGCCCGGAAGCAGAAGTCGGCGTAGTCCCGGAACACCTCCACCATGTCCGGGCTGCTCCAGCCGCCCAGACGCCGCTGCAGCGCGTCGGGCAGATCCCAGTGGTACAGCGTCACCACCGGCTCCACGCCGGCCTCCTTGAGGCGGGCCAGCAGGCCGCGGTAGTAGCGCACCCCCGCTTCGTTGAGGCTCCCGCGGGTGCCATTGGGGAAGATGCGCGGCCAAGACAGCGATAAGCGGTAGTGGCTGACGCCCAACTGGCGGATGGCGCGCACGTCGCCCGCCGTGTTGTGGTAGCTGTCGCTGCCCACGTCGCCCGTCGCCACGCGGCTGCCGCCCCGCGTGAACGTGTCCCAGATGGACGGTCCCTTGCCGTCCTTGTCGAACGCGCCCTCCACCTGGTAGGCGGCCGTGCCCACCGCCCACATGAAGCCCGGCGGGAAGGTGCCGTGCAGGAAGGCCTTGTCGCCTGGGTAGGGCAGCCGGTTGAAGCGCGCCCACGTCCGCAGGCCCGCGCCCGGCTCGGCGGAGGCGCTGGCGGCGAGCCAGGCGGCGAGCAGCGCCCAGCGGAAGGCGGTGACTCTCGGGGACGAGCTGCGGTGCGCCATGCCCGGGGACGCTTTGACGTTTGAGTCGGAGGAGGAGGTCGCTTGAGTCGGGGGCCCCGCTCGGTCGGTCAATCATTTGCAGAGCAGCTGACGGGGACGGAAAATGTCCAGCGGCGCAAGAAGTGCCAGGTGAAGCTTTTTGTTGTTATTATTACAGAATTATTCTAATGTTTGGTGTGACACAGGTGGCGAGAGAGTCATTATAAGCACATTTACATTGAAGGTGGGGGTCGCTCCAGGTATCAGTCAACCATAAGCAAATTTACAGCTTTGCCATTTATGGCTGATTGGTGGCAAGTGGGGGGCAAACATCTGCGACGCCATGGTCACTTCCAACGTCCTTGTCGCCTGGCGTCCGGTTGCCAAGTAACGACAGCCTCTTCCTGGCCATAAAACATTCAGTTGCCCAATGGCAATAAATGACCATTAGCAATTTATTACCGCTTAGCACACAGCCCGAACGGTTGATGAGAAAAGAGATTGTCAAGACAACAACAACATACAATTTCCAGAAACATCAAAGATGTCACATTGGTTCAATGCGTTTTGGGGGCCTCAACTAGATCTTGGCGCAGGTCATCAACAACCTCAGAGCAGGTTAAAATTTATTTTTTTTACACTTGAATTTAAAGTCGCTGTCAAAATAAAAGCAAGGAAATGAAAATGTGCTCATTGCTGAAAGCCTTTTCGACACTTGATTATTTTTTTTTGCTAACTTTTTCATTAGATCAAGATTTGATTGGTGAGAATTCAAAAATAAGCCTAGTTTAACAAAATCAATAACCAAATTATCAAAGTAGCATGTATGTTTTCCACGCAACTCTATCACAAAGTAAAATAATACTAAAATGATCTTTTGTACATTTTTTTTAATCCACAGTAAAAAAAAATGTCTTATTAATGTACAGGCTGTAAACAAAAATCCATATTTTTAAAAGGAGACGGCACAAAAAACAGGTGAATAATCTCTTGGAGAGGAGGTGGAGGAAGGGCGGTAATGGGAGCAACACTTTTTTTCTTTTTTTTAAATAATAATAATAATAATAATAATAATAATTATAACAATAACAAGGTGAGCGCCCCCTGCAGTCAGCATCCAACACGACAAACATGAACACATGAAATGCACAAAAAGATTATTTACAAGCACACGTCTTCTTCTTGTTTTCTTTGTTTTTTTTAAACATGAACTTCTAGCTAACACACGTGGCCAACATCAACACAGGAAGTAGGAGGCGGGATGCAGGAAGTAGTAAGTGTGCAAGTGTGGGCCGGCGTAACAGTTGGCGGTGAACCGCATATGAAAAGTGGAAAAAGTTCATGTGGTGTGTCCATATTTCACATGTCATTCCTTGGCCCTTTCGTTTGCACCTGCCGGCTCATCTTCTTCGGCCCGCCGCCTTCTTGCGACCCTGAACGGGAAAAATGGCCAATTAGGTTTGGAATGTGTGGTTTGGAACCAGGGTTATTATAGTTTTGCAATTTTTCTTTTTAGTTTGTTTATAATTTCGTTTTGAGTTTTTTTTATTTTGTTAGTTTTAATTAGTTTGTAGTGTGGTTTTGTTCGTTTTAGTTATTTAATAAATGCTTGGTTTTAGTTTTTGTATTAGCTTTAGTTTTTTATGTGTATAAGGTGCACAATATTTAAAAAACAGCATGGGAGCGACATCATCTGAAGGTGCTTTTCTATTGGTTGCTGCTATATGACGTCACTTCTGCATAACGCGTATCAAAATAAATGTACTTAAAATTACATTTAAAATCACCCGCAAAAGGCTCAAGCATCAAATTAATTACCGACAACAAAAACAAAGGACATTTTTGCTATAATTATAGCTAGTTTTGTGAACATAAATGTAGTTCCAGTTAGTTTTCGTTTTTCTTTTTTTTTTTTTTTTTTAAAGCATTTTCATTTTATTAAAATGTTTTGTATTTTATTTTTTTTCGTTAGTTTTACTTAACTAAAATAACCTCGTTTGGCATCCACCATTTCAGTATTTAGGCCCATTTTATCCAGTAAAAGTAGAGTATTTCAGTAGTTTTAAGAGTATTTGGTGCAGTTTTACAGTGTGTTGAGGTCACATGATTGCACACGAGCACTGATGTTTTTTTTTTTTTTTTTGCTAACCTTGGGTGTAGGCTCCTCCTCCTGCTCTTCCTCGTCCTCCTCATCTTCCTCATCCTCAGAGTCATCTTTAGCGGCCGCCACCTTTGACCGTCCTCCACGCCTGGAGGGAGAGGGAGAGAGGGAAAGAGGGAGAAAAAGACAGCAATTATTAAACAACAAATGTTAATTATTACGTAACAAAATGGTGCACGCGAGGAGAGACGTTCTCGACTCGATGAATCATTGGAGTGCAATCAAGTTTTTGCGTTCGCTTACGTCGGTTTCTTGGCGGGAGGTTGAGCAGACTTGGGCGGTCGTCCTCTCCTCTTCTGCGGCGTCGACTCGGACACGTCGGTGCTGAGGACGAGTGCACAGACACGCAAAACGTCTTAATGTTTTCATAGGGCGGTGCGACTTCATGTTTCTTGCGAAAATATATATATATATTTTCTTTTTAACTCATTCTCTCACAGCCATTTTCACAGCCAAGTAATTGCTCATTAAGTGGCTGTATATTAACTACAAATATCGCGATACTTGCGTAGACGTACCGATTATCCATTGGGAGACAAAGTATCACAATATCGATATATTGTCACATTCCTACTATAAACGGGCTACTAAAACAAGCATTGATGTGAACAGTCGTATGGATTCTCAAAGCCAAATTTTATTTTATTTTTTTTATTTTTTTAAGTAAATTTTGTAACCTATTTTTATTTTTTATTTTTTTTCCCTCTGAATGTTAACTACTGTTTCTTGATGCTTATGTGTTGTCTTTCCTCGTGTAAAGCACAATGAGTTGCCTTGTGTATGAAATGTGCTATACAAATAAACTTGCCTTGCCTTGCCTAACAACAAATCAACAAAAACGAGACTCACCTTTGCGACCGTCGCGCCGTCCTGGCCTGTCGTCCCGCTCTGGTCTTCACTTCCACGTTTTCCACCCCGTCGTCGTCCCCCTCGTCGTCCTCTGCCTCCTCGTCGGGCCGCTCCTCGTCTTCCTCTTCGTCGTCGTCCTCCGGCGGGGGCGCCGCCTTCTTGCGGCCCCTCTTCCCTTTGGCGGGTGTTGTGGCGTCCGCGGCGGCGGCCTTGGGGGTCCGCCCCCTGCGTCCCTTCTTGGGCGGACTGTTTTGCTCGTCCTCGGGCCTGTTGTCCTCATCCCCCCACTGGTCCTCGGACTCCATGGCGGCGCTGACGGCCGTTGCCTTCTTGCGCCCGCGCTTGGGTTTCATGTCGCCGTCGTCGCCGGACGCTAAGCCGCGCTTGCGACCGCGAGGCTTCTCGCTCTCCTGGAGGGGCGGGGGGAAGAAAGACATCAAAAGTTGGACAAAAACTAACAAGTGTCCTTTTATTGTTGCTTTTGTTCTTTTCACGCTCCCAAAAAATAAAGATAAAAAATATCGGTTTTAATTTCCTCAATCGGTTAAATTTACAAGAGTTCAGTTCCATTAGATTTTTTTCTGATTCGATCCGATTCACTTCAATTAAATCTGATATCAATTACAGAAATTATGGCCCATCAATATCCAGGACATTTGGACAAAACTCCACAAATATTAAAAATTCCAAAGTCAATTTTGCAGAGGCAAGAACTGGCCAAATGATTTAGTTTATTCATGAAAATAAAATGTTTTAATCACTTACACAAACATTGACATCAGCAAGGATGAGATGAAAATATTAATAAAATATCTAATTCAATAATTGTTCATAAATATACATTTAAAAAATTCTCAATTGTCTCCTCAAGGCTGTCATAAATGTAAGAAAATACTTTTAAATTCAAGACAACAGTAAATTTCAAGAAAACCATAAGATCCAAAAATAGCTCTTTAAAATTCTATTTTCTTAGGAATTTATAGGGAAAAAAGATAAAATAATCAATTCATGGTTTTATGAACCGATATCTGGCTTGAAAAGGAAATCAATTCAGCATCAATTGGTTGATTTTTTTTTTTTTTTAAACCCAGCCCTCATGTTGTTTTTCTTTCTATACAGTAGTGCTGTCACTATCAAATATTTTTAGAATCGATCAATTACTCAAATTCATTTTAATTTAGCATTAAAATGGATTACAAAAGCATTTTCCTCCCAGATTACTGTTTATTAACTGGTGATTGCTGTTTATTTTGTACTTTGTATTTGAATAGTGATGAAATAAATCGGCAAAAGAAGAGACCCCAATCTTTATTTTGGTAGGTTGCATGTTGTTATAGCCTTGCAAAATCAGGTAGAGAAGGGGGTTGCTTCAGTGAAAATGGCTGCGAGTGAATCAGTTAAAATAGTTGTTGATTAATTTGATAAATCGATTAATTTTGACAGAACTACTTAAAAAAAAAAAAAAAAAAGTGTGTCGTGTCCGCTGGCGCCACCTTGTCAGTGCTGTCTGCTCGCTTTCTGCTGAAGTCCTCGTTTTCGCTGTGGTCCATTTCCGTGCTGTCGTGCCTGAGAAGACAAAAAAATATCACAACTTCAAAAAACGGAAAATGTCGTTTTCAGGCAGTGCGAAGGCGGCCAGACCTGGTCTTGCCGCGTTGCGGCGAGCCAGGATTGGACGAGTCATCCTCGTTGCTGGCCGTCTCCATGCGGGACGCTTTGCTTTGGATCTGCTTGCCGGCCGACGACAGCGGCTTGTTGACGGCGCCCAGGACGTTGGCCGACTTGGGCTGCGCAGAGTGACAAGTTACGGGGGGGAGGGCTCAAAAAAATAAAATAAAAAATAAAATAAAATAAAGTGCGCTCACCTTTCCCGGCGTGAAGAACGACTTCATCTCGGGCGGAAGGTAATTTTTTGTGTTGTTGAAATTCTGAAACGAGACGGTCATTTTGTGTAAATTCTGCCTAGCGACAAGCGACACGAGCGGGGAAAAGTCATTCTGCTGATTAACGGCAACCTTGTCGGGTTTGGTGAACAAGCTGGTGGGCAGGACGGGGTCTTTGGGCGACTCCAGGCTGTAGGTGGTGCTCTTGGACATTACGATGTGCATGGCCACGTCGCACACCGTGTACAGTTTCTGCCGGAGGGACGTTTGCGCGCTCAGCGACGAAAAACGGGAAGCGAGGGGCCATAGGAGGCGGCGGCGGCGACGCGTTACCTCGTTGCTTTTGGAGTCGGCGGGCGACTGCGCGTCTTTCGTCTGCTTGATGTTCTCCACCATCTTGCGAATGAAGGCGTGGCTGTTGTTCTCGTTCTTGGCCATGATGATTTCCAGCACGAACCACAGAGCTCTGAATAGGAAGTGCAAAACGGAGAGACCAAATTTAATGTAACAGAGAAAAATCGCTTGACTTATTTGTTTGGGGGAATAGTGGAATGTGATGATCTCAGTCTTATGATGTAATGTGTTCAGAAGTTGAATAAAATAAATAAATAAATAACAATTAACAAAAATAGGCTGATTTCTGGAGTGCCGATTTGAAACGGCTCGTAACAACAATCACTACATTAGCAACACTCTTGGTCGTCATGGCAACATGCTGGCTTAAAAAAACATGTCTCCTTGACACTTGGACTCACTCTTTGATGTCTTTGAGCTGCTCGATGTCCTGCACTTTGACGTAGTCCGGGTCATGGGCCAGCAGGTGGATGGCGTACGGCACCACGTACTCGGGCAGCAGCGAGAACAATTTGTCTGTTTTATGACCCCCAAAAAAATCATCGACATTCAAACTTGAATCAATGTTCAAAACATGCCTCCTCCCGCTTACCGCTGATGGCGGCGTGCTGCTTGAGGTACTCGCGCCGTATGTTGACGTTCTTGAGCAGGCACTGGCGCGCGTGGGCCCGCCGCTCCTTGACGGGGTCCTTGGCGCACAGCGCGAACACGGCCATGTACTCCAGCGGCAGGCGCAGGCGGCACAGGCCCCGGTGCAGCTTTTGTGAGAAGCCCTGGCGCACCTGGTAGCACTCGTCCTGAAAGGGGGTCAAAAAAGGGGGGCGTCGGTGATCGGGCGAACGCCAAACGGTGGGAAGCGGATTCGGATGGACAAGTTTTGCCGCACGTTGATGACGAGCGCGCACAGCTGGTACTGCTCCAGCGTGATGATCTTGTGGTAACACGGCTCCTGGGCTAGCTTGAGCAGGGCACAGGCGGCGGCCAGGCGCAGCCTCGACATGTCGGGTTTGCTGAGGATCGAAAGCGAGGACACGTGTGTAAAAAAATAATAAAAAAAAATAAATAAAAAAATAAAAAAAATAAAAATAAAAAAAGTCAGGCCTGAAGGTCGCCAGTAAACGTACCCCATTTTTCCTTGCTCGGTGAGATCGCCGTCGCTGTGCAAGATGGCCGTCAGCATGCGCAGCGTGGAGTTGCCGGACTTGCTCTGGTTGTTCTTCACGCCCAGCAGCCACCGCACCATTAACTTGATGCCCTGGATCTGAAACATTTCAAAAATAAATAAATAAATAATAATTAAAAAAGGTCAGACGTGAACAGGGGGTCACCAGGTGTGTGTGTGTGTCAGGCCCCCTGAAGTTCACTAATGCTGGCACAAAAAGGCCAATCAATATTTGCGATAATATTCAATATTTATTCATTTTATCATTGTGCAAATAACATGGTTATAAACAAAATGAGAATAGTTATGAGCAACAAATACTGGCGTAATATATCAAAGTGCAGATGAAAACAAGTAAATATTAACAGTCATTCATCACTGCCTGTGCAAAAGAACTAGACTGCAATAGGCCAGTCTATGAAAGGGAAGATGGGGAAATATACAGAAGAGAGTGAAAAGTCGTGTTGGAGCTGCAGCAATGCAAGACCTAATAGTTAGGTCTTGCATTAAATCAACACAATCTTGCTTAAAAAAAATACAGCCTCGGAAGAGCTCCCAGCTAGCTTGCTACAACATACCAAAAACCCGGGTGTAGCCTTTCAGCGGCGCGTTTGAAATATCAGCAATGGGCTTGGAACGAAAATGCGTGGGGTGGCGTGGAATCGGGACAGAAAGGTGAAAAAAAAGGAAACATCCAAGTAGTGGTGAGTCTATTTACTTGCTGTTGAACTGTATCGAGCTAACAGCAGTGTTTGTGTTGACTCGCAAAAGTGCTCCACAGAGCAAGATTTGTTGCATAAAACGAACGTCGGAATTACAACTGGCTGGAAATCGTTATGTTGTGTGCTTTGTTTCAAACGGGATCTTGGTTTAACGCGATGATATTCGATGTTAGCATAGCACCACTTAAGTCTTGTAAAACTCGTAGGCAGGTAAATCCCCCTCAAAATAAAGGTGGAACGTCTGCAACTAAAGAGCATCTTGTCCATTTCATTTGAAATCCAGTGTGGTGGTGTTTAGAGAACGTGAATGAAGAGATGAGGTGCACACTTCGACAATCAGCTGAGCTCATTCACACATCATGTACACATAGTAATATATACGACATTCTACTCTATCCATATTCGATATGACTTATGACACATCCCTGTCTTATGTTCATCAAATAAAACTTACTTAATAAATTCATCTTACAATTTTAATAGTATAATTATAATTTGATCTGAGAATAATTCAAAGATCAGTGTTTGAGCGAGTCTTTTAATACTATTACTAATAATAATAATATATTTTATTTATAACCCATTTTACATTAATAAAATAAATCTCAACGCACATAGTACTGGCAACAATAAAAGCAATGGAAGAAAAAAAACGGTCAATTACAAATCATAGTAAAAAAATAAATAAAAATAAATAAAAAATTATATATATATATATATATATATATATATATATATATTAGGGGTGTGAATTGCCTAGTACCTGACGATTCGATTCGTATCACGATTCACAGGTCACGATTAGATTCGATACCGATTAATCCCGATACGAATGGTCACGATTCGATACCGATTAATCCCGATACGAATTTATAAGTCGATTGTTGCGATTTTTTTTCATTCATATTTAGAAAATACTAATCAGTAAGCTTGTAGAGTGTAAGATTTATATGAAAATGTATTATTTATTTATCTGAAATTTCAGTCTTATAGAGGTTGTAATCTGTTTCATGTTTGAACAGCATTAAAATAAAAATATTAAGGCTTAATGTGCCGTTCATATAACATTCTTCCATGCTCAAGGTGTGAATCCCAAAAAAAAAAAAAAATAAAAAAAAATAAAAAAAAAAAAAAAAAAAAATAAATCGATTCTGCCGATTATTGAATCGATTCGAGAATCGCGCGATGTAGTATCGCGATATATCGCCGAATCGATTTTTTTTAACACCCCTAATATATATATATATATATATATATATATATATATATATATATATATATATATATAAAATATAATAATAATCATCCAGGAAAAGCTTTGTTAAACCTGTGCAGCTAAGGCTTATAAGTGAAGAAAAACCTCACAGTACACCAACAAAAATGAAAAGTTTGCATAGTAAAATAATTATCTTAACTCTATTTAGTCACAAATTATAGTGTGAAATCTGGGCTCATATAGTTGAACACAAAGCTGATATATTTGCAGGTAACCATGACTTTGTCAATTGTATGAATGGCAACAGAGGGACACACACGGGTTGCTTTTACCTTCCGTTATTTGTTATGCCTGCCACTATATGCCACTGGCATAAATTGAATAATAATTTAAATGATAATACAATAATAATAATAACAATAATAATAATAATAAATAAATAAATTAATTAACTAGCTGTGAATAATATACACTTTATTAACTCCATGACAAGGCCCAAAGCCAGCTGAGATAGTCTCCAGCACCCCTCGTGACCCTTGTGAGGATGAAGCGGTCAAGAAATGGATGGATATATTATATATATATATATATATTTAGTGTCCAGATTTATGAACTTGTGCTGACCTTGGCTATTGTCTCGGGAGAAACTTCATCATCAGGAACCCAAAGTTTGGTGGTCTTCTTACCTGGAATCTACACAGGAAAAAAAATATTAACGCCCACTTTATAATACTTTTTTTTTTTAATGCTAGCCAATTTATATAATATTTAATATATTTTATATACATTTTTTTAATATATATATATATATATATATATATATATATATATATATATATATATATATATATATATATATATGAATTTTTTTTATGCTAGCCAAATAAAAGCCAGCAAAAAACAAGTGTCTGCCCATGTTCACCAAAACAGAGGCACCTTTGAAGTTTGGTGTTAAGACCCCCAATAAGGCGTCTTGAGTCGTACCCTGTCGTTCATTAGCAGATCCTTCACGATGAAGTTGGCCACCAGGGACTTGAGGGGGGCGGCAAACTGCTCAGGGGCCAGCTGGGCCAGGTGACCGAGCGTGGTCAGCGGCGTGATGAGCTGCTCCAAGTTGGCCGGGTCCAGACCTTTGTTGAGCGGCTACACACAAAACGCACGCACCGACGCTAAGTCAAGTTCCCCGCGTGGAACGAATCTCATCCGAATACGGACTGACCTCAAAGATCTGCGCAAAGTGTGTGTCTCTGTTGGCGAACATGGCATTGATGCAGTGGATGGCGTACTTGGCCTGGCGAGGCGGGCCCCGCTTGGCTTTGGACTGCAGGACTGGCAGCAAGACACTAGACAAGATGGCAGAAAAACTCCATATAAAATGGAAAAACTGAACAAAAAACATTTTTAACTCATTGACTGCCAGCCCAGTAAAAGTGGATCTTTTGACGTCTATGGCCGTCAATGGCAGCCAATGCGTTTCTAACAATTGTTACTACGTACGACTTGATGTGCGGGTAGCTCTCCTCCATCTTGCTGCCCGTGTTCTTGAAGATCTGCAGCGCCGCCTCGGCCACCTTCTCATCGTCCATCTTCAGGCAGCCCAGCAGAGACTCGAAGGTCTCAGCCGAGTGGAAGGACACCGGGTGCGTGAAGGACAACACCTGCGAGGCAACACGAGGACATTGCAAAGAATTACATCTCACACACTACGAAAGATTTACCAGCAACCAATCGATTATCAAAGTAATCCATAATTAGTTTTGATACTCAGCGAATTGTTTAGATTTAATTTTAATTTAAAAGCGTTCAAAGGCTCAGAATTTCAAGTCCTTAACAGTAAATATTTGCCGATTTTTGTAGTCCTCCATGAAAGTGGACTGATTATTATTGTTTTGAACCAAAATAAAACACCTTTTACTTTGAAAAAAATAAAAATAAAATAAAAAATAAAAATAAATATTTGTACCTATTTTTCTCACATTACAGACCAAAATCATAATTGAACCATAAATAATTTGTGCATTCCCAATTTCAAATAATGGCCTGTTTTTGGAGGGAAGTAAAGGGAAGGGGGTGTAAATTTGAACTTTTTAAAAAATTCTATTAATCGATTAATAAATAAAAGAATTAGATTAATCAATTAAATAATAGTTCGTTGCAACACTAATTTCATGCATTCATTAGAGTAGGTGCAAAAAAAAAAAAAAAACCCATCATGAAATCATCATTCTTCCTTAAATGAAACTGAACACAAAATGAAGTGCTGCATCTACCAGTGAAAATGCCAATGGTAATGAAGAAAAAAACAACAACAAACAAAAAAACAAACATTTTTGCCCATTTTTATCATATTAGAGACCAAAATAATAACTGAACAATAATTAATTTGTGCACTGCTATGTTGAGATTAATGTCCTGTTTTAAAAAAAAAAAAAAGGGACGTAAATTTGAACTTTTCTTTAAATTCAATTCGATTCGATTAATTGATAAAATAATCAAGAGAGCGATTAATAAATTACTTAAATAGTGGTTAGTTGTAACACTAATTTCATCCATTCATTAGAACAGAAAGTGCAAAAAAATTTTGCCATAAAATTTTATTTTTACTTAAATGAAACTGAACACAAAATGAAGTGCTGCCTCGACCAGTGAAAATGCCAATGGTAATGGAAAAAAAAAAAAAACCTGAAATATCTATTCCACACTTTGTAATAATTTCCACAGTGTATCCCTTTTGACTTTTTCTAATAAAGACAAACTTGCTTCCTACCTTGAGCAGTTCCAGGCCGGCCCTGATGGCGCTGTCCGTGGGAACGCCCTCCTCATCGTCGTCGGCCGTCCCTTCGATGGATTTGTTGACCTGTTTGATCAGCGCGCTGACAACGGCGTACAATCAGCGTCTTCCGCGCCAACATGCTCAAACGTCGCCACTCGGCGCTGTACCTGATGGACTCGGTATCAATGTGCACCGGAGCGATTCTCTCCAAGAGGAACTTGACCATCTCCAGGAAAGGATTGCTGGGCTGCTTGGGACTGCCCAACTTCTTGGTGATGTCTCGCTGCGAATGAAAATGGAGAAAAAACAATGCAGAAAAATGCCACGACATGAGAAAAAAGTGGTGTCGTAAAGCGAAGGAGGGCTCAACACTAGTGTTAATTTTGTCAACAAAAACTAAACAAAAAAATAACTTTGTCAACACACATTTTTCACCAGACTAAAACGAGACTAGACTAAAACCGTCATTAATAAACAATATTTGGGACTAAATCAGTATGCATTTTCATCCACTAATGAAAGTGAGAAGAAAATGTACTGACTAAAATCTTTGGACACTTCAGTTCATGAACAAAAATGAGACGAAAATTATACGTTATATTATATATTATTATTTAAATATAATAAAAGAATATTTTTGTCAAATCTTGCCACTGCTAAAGTGCCACTGTCATGTGACACGCCACCTTTTCAATTCTGCAGCCAGTGAGTGCAACATGCACAAACACATGGGACAGACAGCAAGTAGATTCACGGCGAAAGGTAAAAAAAATAAAATAAAAGAAATTATAGTTAGAATGTAACATTAATCCAATCGTTGTAAGATTCCAACAATAAAGCTAATCAGATCGCGAATTAATAAGGATGTAACGATACCGGCAATATCGTGATATTAAAACTGCCACAATATATTGTTGTCGTCACGTCACGATAATAAAAGCAGCACACCTGTTAAAGTTGGGTTGATTTCCATTTGTAGATTAGTTCTAGCACCCTCTGGTGGCCAGTTTTTTTTTTTTTTTTTTTTTTAGTGCAGTTTAATTTTCACAAGGCATGTTTTGGCCCTTCTATGTTTAAAATCCACGCTAATGGTCAGATGAACGTAATATCCTTGTGATATCCTAATATCGTAATGTCCTTTAAAGATATATTTATATTATTAGAATATTTTTCATTGATGTATTGTACAAAAGCACAATATTTTTTTTTTTTTTTTTTTTTTTACTTTTTACAATATTGTGACCTTTTTTGTATTGCCAACCTCCCCATAATACTGTATTGTGATGTTTGTATATCGTTACATACCGACTAATGCTGGCTAATTTGCTAGCTCATAGCATGTAGCCGTTGGAATTGTGTGTTGAAGTTGTTTTTCATGAAAAAGATGAGAGAAAACTTTATGTGAAATAGTTTTAGATCCGAAATATTCAACATAATCTGCTGCCAAAAAAATAAAAATAAAATACAGGGGTTAAATGATTGTTGTGACTAAAATGTTGACAAGTTTTGGTTGACTAAACCTAGACCAATAAAACGATCTTTTCTTGGACTAAAATAAAGACTAAAATGCGAGATTTAGAGTCAACTAAAATGGACTAAATAAAATGGGATGATTTTGAGTAAATATAATTAAAAACTAACAAGTAAGAAGAAACTCGGACTAAATTTAAAAAGAGCGGATAAAACGAACACTCCTCACCACGCACACTTCGGCCTGCTTGCACGAGCACGAGGGGCTGACCAGCGTCTCCAGCTGGTCTCGGATGCGCTCGTCATCCTCCAGGACCTGAGCCAGCTTCTTGACAAAGTCTTGAGCCTTGCCCGGATCTGGAAGATTTCCTGAGAGAGACGCGCGGAATATTAAAGGCAGAAAATTTGCCTGAAGATGTCTTTAAAAAAAAAAAAAAAAAAAAAAAAAAAAAAAAAAAAAACGTTTCCTGGTACATTGACAGAGTACAAATCGGTTCCTTACTGGTGATGACCATAACTTTGGCGAAAACGGCCTTGCTGGATGATTCAGACTGCCAACAGCAAGAAGAAGAAAAATCAAACACACGGGAACCACGTTTGACTGAACGGTTAAGATTGCTTGCAGGCTTGCAACCTTTGGTTTCTTGACCAGGTCCAGCAGGTCTTTGACGTTGTGCCTCAGCAGATTCTGACACTTCCACATCTCATTCAGGGCTCTGCAAGGCAGTGTTCATTTTGACAAGACATTTTTATTTAGTTTTAGTTGTAGCCTTTTGTACCGGAAGCATATTGCATTCACTTGAAAGAAAAACAAAAAACAAAACAACTTTCTGACTAATTTTTTTGGGGAGTTATTTTTTTTCCTGTTTTTTTTTAAAATATTTTAAATTAAATTTAATATTTAAATTTAATTAAATACGTTATATTTAGTTACGTTTTACTGAATAATTCTTTTTGTCATAACAAAAAAAGTAATAAAAAAATAATAATAATCAGAAATTCAGAATTTTCCTTGTTAAAAAATAGTGACCAACCCAGCACAAACCACCCCACTCCGCCTCCGGCCCTATACCAACTGATTACGAGCTGTATCTATCGCATCTGTATGTATACAGTAGTATGCTCATGAGGTGGGAGTAACAAAATGGCCGCCTTGTGACTTCAAAGGCTTGCACTGGCGCGTATCGGCCAGCGGCTATCCAGTCACCAGTCATACAGGTCAGTGGAGTTCAGAGGAAAAAAAAAAAACAAAAACAAAAAACAAGTCTCTGAAAAACAGAAGTTGGTGCTCTTTTTTTTTGTAAAAAAAAATAAATAAATAAAAAAATTAAAAAAAATTAAAAATTCTGTTTTTTGTATTTTATTTTCTGTTTTTTGGAATAATTTTCCTCCTGTTTTTTGGAATAAATTTTTTTGTCTTCTGTTTTTTGAATAATGTTTTTTCCCCTTGTTTTTCTGAATATTTTTTCCCTGTTTCTGATTTTTTTTTTTTATGACAGAAAAAAATATTCAGAAAAACAGGAAAAAAAAAAATACTAAAAAAAACAACAACAACAAAGCTCCCCAAACAATTAGTCAGAAAAAGAGATTTTTTTCCCAAGTGAATGTGTTCTTTTTGCTAACATTAATGAAAGTTTTAGTCATAATTTAGTCATCTGATTTATTTTAGTTTTAATCCAATTTTAGCCAACGGAAAAGAAGAGCAATTTTAGTCGGCGAAATTAACAGTTTAGTCGATATTTTCCTACAGCGCACATTTCAAATTTCATACAGAAAATTATTAAAAAAAAAATAATATAACTTAGTTTTCACCTAAATAAAAAAAAAAAAAAAAAGTGCATGACTGCTTGAGATTAATTTTACAGCTGCACAATGAATGTAAATATGTTTTAACGTGAAATAAAGTGCAGTGAACACTGAATAATTTCTGAGTGTTTCTTTTCTCCAACCCACGTTTCATTCCCTCTGACTGGATCGTGTGAAATTTTGTCACTGTGTTGTTTTCATTTTCGTTTTAGTCATTGACGAAAATGTCCGTCAATTTTATCGTTTATAGTCTCAAAGAATGGCTTCTATTATAGTTTTCGTTTCATTTTCGTCTGGGAAAAAAAATTCCCGTGATGAAGAATAATAACAAAAATTTTTCGGTGACAAAATTCTCACTGCTGCAATGACAGGAAGTAACGCACGGTTACGATTGACTTCAACTCCCAGATGGCCGACTGAGGATGACTCACTTGACGGCGTTGGTGTCCAAGGTGGCGTAGAGGTAGTAAAGACACTTCATCCTCTCTGCCGTCTCCAGGTTGTGAGGGACCATGTACTGGGCAAAGACGCGTTCCACCAGTAACCTGGACAACAAACAACACAACACCACAGTCCACAATGTTCCGTTTCTAATCGCATTATTTCCACAGTCAACTTGCAATTCATCAGAAATTGTCGGAATGAACTGTAAGAATGGAATATCTGTTGCCTATGGTAGCGTCACCATTATTGGCATTCAACAATTCAGTTAATGGTATTTCATGATATTGGTTATATATTATGAGAAAATTGCTTAAATTGCTAACATAGCAATACCGTAACATGTGGCAAGTACTGTGTATTTGTGTGTTATGGATTAGAGATGGGGGGTGGGATTAAATAAGCTTTTATCTCCCCACTCCCTTTCAGGCAAAATCATATTTTTTTCTGTTCATATTATGAAACTACGGTATGAATTGTTGCTCCTGTGTTCATAAGCTGTTGCCTGAAATAAATGAAAATGAAATGAAATTAATCGCACATTTGATATATGTTGTGGGAAGTTTTTCATTCTCTTGTTAATAAACATAAAAGTGGACAAACATGGTAACCAAATACAAATGTCATTGTATCTTTTTGTTCATGGATGGAGTAATTTTATCAGTAAGTTAAAAATATATACTTAAAGGGATACTTTACTTATTTAGCCATTTTTGGCTGTCAAACATTAATATTTTGCCTATAATAAATTTGATATTTTCATTATTTTTCATGTACCTTTAAAAACACATTTTGCAACTTGCTGTCGACTGAAAATGACATCACAAGGGCTCAGGTAACCAATCATAGCTCACCTGTTTTCTAGGTTTGGCCATGTGACATTCATAAGCTAATTGTACGTGAAAAATAATGAAAGTATCAAAATAATTATAGACAAAATATTAACTTTTTATTGCTATAATGGGCTAAATAAGTGAAGTATCCCTTTAAACAGTTTAAAAGGAGTGTGAAAGATTGAGTCAGAGATTTGCGCTGAGGTAATTTTTTTTTTGCCACTAGGTGGCATTAATGTTTCATGTTGTACGTTGGTGGCAGGAATAGTACGCTTTTCTTTTCAAATTCAGAGCAATTGATACTTGGAACATGAAGCAACTTGTTGACTCCGAGCCATTTTTTTCCCCTGTTGTAAATTACAACTAGTCACCAGTCCCCACAGATGTTTTTTTTTTAATCACATTTATTATTGCTAAATTGCATTATAGTGACTCCTTTGCACATTGTTGGATGTAAAATAAAGCATTAACAACAAAGTTTTACATTAACTGTATTCAAATTGTTAAATCCTCCGGACAATTTAAGGTTTTTATGAATAATGCTACATAAGGGATTAATTTCAGCAAAAATAATTTAATTATTTATTTAATGTTTTTCCTCCATCGATTAATATTTTCCCAGGCCGAATTTTCCATCCCTGACCACCAGGCTTAGCAAGTTTCCATCAATCGACAAACACACACCTGTCGTCAATACTGTTCTGGTAGTAGATGTGTAACAGCTTGTCTTTGATCCACGAGATCTGCTTGGACGCCTCGCGCCCGCCCTCGCCCTGCAGCGAGTACTTCCTGTAGATGGACGCCAGGCCCATCATGGCCTCCTTGCGCACCCGCCACTGAGGAGTGAAGCAGAAAATACGATTGTGATGTCACAAGATCGTCTCGGAAGGCACGGCGGGTACTCGGTTACCCTCTTGTCCAAGGTGCGCTCTTTGACAAAGTTGAGCAAGGCGTCGTTGACCAGAGAAAGGTCCTTCTTTGCGGCGGTGACGATGGAGACGATGACGTCATGGCGAATGGCCTCCTCGGGGTCGTGTGAACGCACCCTTAAGAATTCTGGAAACGACGAAGACGCACAGAACAGGAAAATGCGAGCCAAACCAACACATTTGGAAAGTTGCCTAATTTTTGTAAGCCAAAGTAGCCTGCTCAAAATGTTTTCAAAGCAACTCCACAAAATTTTTTTTAACCCCATTATGTAAATTTTTTTAGCAATTAAAATAAACAAATAAAATAACATTAATTTACATCCTTTATTCCTTTATTAAAAAAAAATTTATTCTAAACAACTCCACAAAATTTTTTAGCTCCATTATTGTCATTTTTTTTGCAATTAAAATAAATTAAATAAAAATATTTTACATTCCTTTATTATTATTTAAAAAAAAAATGTTTTCTAAACGCAACCCTACAAAAAAATTAACCCCATTATTATGCCTTTTGGCAATTAAAATAAATAAATAAATAAAATACAATTAATTTACATCCCTTGATTTAAAAAAGGCAAAATGTTTTCTAAACAACTCCACAAAAAGTTTTAGCACCATTATTATGGCATTTTTTTGGGGTCATTAAAATAAATAAAATTAATTTGATCTCTTTATTTAAAAAAAAAAAGAAAAAAAAAAAAAGGTCAAAATGTTTTCGAAACAGCTCCACAAAACGTTTTAGCCCCATTATAGCCATTTCTTTTGGTAACTAAAATAAAATTAATTTACATCCCTTTATTTAACTAATAAAAATAAAAAAATAAAAAAAAAGGTCAAAATGTTTTCTAAACAACTCCACAAAAAGTTTTAGCCCCATTATTATGTCATTTTTGGCAATTAAAATAAATACAATAAAATTCATTTACATTCCTTTATTTAAAAAAAGAAAAAGAAAAAAAAAAGGAATCCATGTACCTGTGAGGTCTTTGGCCAGGTCTGGATGGTTCATGAGACAGTGACTGGCAAACTTGACGCACTCCAGTCTGATGGGCACGTGGATGTCGTTGAACCTTTCCAAATGGACGACAGTGCTCATGTCAGACAACGTCAATCATCTGGGAGGGGAAAAAAAATAAATAAATAAATCTATATTTGGCTTCTGGGATCTACCTGCCCAGGTAGCACTGCCACAGCGGTTTATTCTGCGCCGCCAACTCCGAGTCCTTGGCGCCAAACATCTTGGCCAGCAGCTTGACCACCTGCAGCCTCTCGTCATTGTCGTTACTCTGCACAAAAAAAAAAAAAAAAATAAGACGAGAAAGTCTTTCACTATGAAACAAAATGGAGGCAAGCGCAATTTGCATGGGGTTTAATTGCAGCTATTAATTTGAGGAGACGACGGCGATTGATGAGTTTTCTCCATCCGCCAGATGCCTTTGAGACTCCGCTGGCAACATTTTGCTGACTGGCAGCTTTACCTCACTAACGGCAGCTACAAAAAGCCGCAAACAAGAAAAACGAGTGTACCCTGTTCACATTTGCTGGGGTGAATGAACTTGATTCCTGGCAATGGGTACAAATCGCTGAAAAGCATCACTTTCAAATCAATATTGGAAGACTATCTTTCACACCGCAGATTATTTGTTTTTCTGCATCCCGCCATGCTGATGAATGAGTGATGTTCAACAGCAGTGCGACCTTGAGACCTCAAAAATATCTTCATTTTTATCAGAATGTACTGTTAAATGTTGCAATGTTGAAGCTCAAAATGGAATAAGAATTAATAGTGTTCTGAAAAGTATTTATTTGAAAGAATACATAAGAATTTGCATCCCGTAAAGGCAATTTTGTTTCCAGAATGATAGTAGGAATAAGAATTAAAGCATAGTGATAGAATGATGTGATTTTTTTTTTCCAAGGCCGATACCTATACAGATTATTTCAAGCTGAATTCGCAGAAAACAAAAAAGAAAAAAAAAAAATTTCTTTGAAACTATATTGGCAGATTTGTTTAAAAAATTTGAACAAAAATCACAGAGCTTCCAGGGTCATTAGCATGTGTTAAAAAAATAAAAAAGCAAGTAAATCGATCCCTAAAGATTTCTACTGTAAATACAGTTTTCTACAATTTCAACATATCTTTATTTATTTTTTTAATAAAAAGTGTAGGTAGTTCCTATTTTTTATAAAGTGGAAATTTAAATAGATCCATAAATGAAAAGTTCCCTGCATCTCAATGAGTGACATATTTATGCGAATGTAGCTAATTTAGAGTTTTTGTTAGGGTTAGTAAAACGTTTCAAAAGATCTTTGCAGTGAAAAATTGTCTCAATATGTTCTAAATGTGTTTACGACAAAATCAAAACTGACTGTGAACATCTTACAATTCCTGACGAAAACCCCATATTCGCTACGTTCGCAAGTATTCACTGCTCAGTGAGATACCAGCTTTAACGGCATTCAGATTCCAAAAATGGCCGATGCCGATATTTGTCAAAATGCGAAATATGGGCACCGATAAGTGGCCCGGCCCATAATTAGTCTATCCCTATTAACGTTCCCCCAAAAAGCAATTTAATCGTGGGAAAATAAAAGGAATAAGAACGAAAACCCTTTCAAAAGTAAGTAAATTGTTTTATTATTAATGAAAGTAAAAATCAATGCTTTAAAAAGTCGATTTAAATACCTTTACAATAATCATAATAGCCCTTTATAGAATAAGAATTAAAGCCTGACCCCCCCGCAACCAAAGGTGGTTTAGTTGCCAGAAAAATAATGAGAAAAATATGTAATGACACTTGCTCACAAAAGGCAGAAGAAGAAGAAGAAGAAAAAAAGCACCTCCCTTTTATAGTGGTGTTTTTTAAATGAATAAGAATTACAATCGAACCCTTAAAATACTTTTTTTTTTTTGGCGAGATCACAAAATATGCCAGTAAAGAGTGACATCATACTCATAAGGCCGTTCTTTTGTTATCTTGTACCTTGAGCTTGAACTCGAGCTGCGGCAGCACGGAGAGCAGCAGGTGGCTGTCGATGTTGTAGAGCTCCAGGATCAAGTCGAAAACGTGCTCGGACAGGTCGCTCACCGACGTCTTGCCCAGCATCAGCACCTGGTTGAAGAACTGAAGCGCGCGCGTGCGTGCGCAAACATTAGCGAGCAAACCCGCACCCCACACAAAACGACAAATGTGAATTTGAACTGATCTCACGTTGGTGATGTAAGGCTCGATGGACTGGGCCGTCCTCTTCAGCAGAGCTTTGGCCAGGTCGTATGCTTGCTTGTTCAAATTCTGCATGCAAAGAAAAATAGATGAAAACTCAGTTGGTACATTGTTTTAGTACTATACTAGATTAAATCTAAGACTGTTTTAAGGCCTGTTTCAATAAATGTAAGACCTTTTGAAGACCGTTTTGACTAAATTTATGAACTTTTGGTGGCCATTTTGACCAGATTTAATACATTTTGAAACCTAATTGCTTGAATTTAATATAACTTAAGACATTTTAAGGCCAATTTGATCAAATGTAAGACGTCCTTAAGGCCGATATGACCAAATGTAAGACCGTTTAAGAACTTTTTGTCTAATTTAAGACCTTTTAAAAGGATGGTTGCTCAAATTTAAGACACTTTGCTCACATTTATGGCCTTTTAAAAGGCCAGTTTGATTTAAGGCCTCACTTTGGCTAAAATGTCACTATTTGGAACAGGCCATTTAAGCTCAAGACTAAATCACAATATTTTCTATTCTTAAAGACATTAAGTGAACAATATTTGATATAAAGTGTGAAGTATTGTTACATACAGGATTGTCTCAGAAAATTAGAATATGGTGATAAAGTCCATTATTTTCTGTATTGCAATTAAATAAGCAAAAATGCCATACATTCTGGATTCATTCCAAATAAACTGAAATATTGCAAGCCTTTTATTGTTTTAAAATTGCTGATTATGGCTTTTTTTTTTTTTTTTACTTGGTCTGAGGAAATATTCTAATATTTTGAGATAGGATATTTGAGTTTTCTTAAAGCCCCAGTGTGTAGCTCACGACCGCCATCTATCGGTCAAACAAGATAATGCAATGATTTTAAGCACACGAACTACGGCGTCCCAGAGAGACCCTACTTCAACAGCCTACCACCAATTTCACCGGAACAGAACGCAAACAACTTCTGGTATTCCCTCGAGTGATGACGTAAGTGAATTGCATTTGTTAGACATACTGTACAGATCCCTAATAATTGTGATTTAGTCATTTAATTTCAGAATTAATATTTTTGTCGGCATTGTTTGGAAATACTGTACGTCAGCTAATGATAATGGCTATCTATGTTCATATTTGTTAGTGCAACTAAACCATGCAACAGAGAACACACAGTTATGTTATACGTTTTATAGACATGTGGACCATCTCAAAGGGGGCGAGAGAGACGACGAGGAAGAGAACGCGGTGCCTCGTAACGTACAATTATGTCATCATGGAAAAATAATTCCATTCGAGCATGCATGTGAATGGCTCAAAACATACCTTTGCTTGGAATATGTGGTATTTAGATTACATAGTTTGCTGATATGTTTAGTATATCGTGCAAAAATAATGGTGTTAACTGAACGACACATCTGCAACTCAGACTCGTAACCCCCCCGTGTCTTGTTGCTACTAACCACTCAGAAAAGTGCTGCTTACAAAAACATTTGAAACCCTTTACTCAGATATCGATTTGTCACCATGTTGAACAATTTTACCTAATAAATATCACTAAGCAACTTAATTAGTTTTGATTGAAGATACAACAGCTTCCTTGTACTTCGATGTGCAGGAATTTACATGGCTTTCACAAATAGTCTTGCTCATGTAATAATGTACTTCATTGGCTCAGTGACTTTCAGTTCATTGTTTGGTACCTCATCTGACATACAATTGTTACCTTCTTGCAGAGACTCGTACAGGAAATGACCATGGAGGAACATGAAGATATCCAAGTCCAGCTGATAGACTGACACCAAGAAATACTTTTTGACACATCAGCACCACCATGATTTCCTGTACCTGGATCCCACATCAGCACCACCATGATTTCCTGTACCTGGATCCCAGACTGCAGCACCTTGGTGGACTTGTAGCAAATAAGTGACACTTTCACAGATCCTTGAGGACAATACAAAGGTTTTTTTACCTGGCATATAATTAGTCCATGTCTGACACTTGTTGTTGTAGTTTGTATAACTTGTATATTGTTGTTGTGTGTTAATTTGTACATTTTGAATAACTAAAAAAATACTATTTCCTTTGGCGTCAACATGCAGTGTTCATTCGACACCTAACCTAACACTATTTTACATGACCAGAAATGTAAAACATCAAAAGCCTGGAGAATTATTATAAATGCTTGCAATGACAAGGAATTCTTCATTGGCCAATGAATGTAAGGTACAGTACATGAAAATGAATGAATAAAATAAAGTAAAATAAAAGTCTACATGAAATGAACATATTAACTAAAAAAAAAAAAAATGCTGTTAGAATATAATGAGCTACATGAATTGCAGTTGTTCCAGAAATTTACCAATACGCTGTGCATTTCAAAATATGGAAAATAGACATACAGGTTTGGGCCAAAAGTAGTGTTACAGAGCAGGTATGTGTTGTACACAGCTAAAATATCTGATTAACTCAATACCATGATGGTTTTTTGTGTGTGTGTGTGTGTGTGTGTGTGTGTGTGTGTGTGTGTGTGCTGACATTGCCCCCCATTAACATTGCAACATTCCTCAAACTCTCCCGAACACAGTATGATCTGTAACACTACTTTTCGCCTACTCTATGATGTTATTGGGGCAAAATTAAGGAAGGCTTGTCCATTGATTGTGTGAACAGACTGCAGTAAAAATGAAGTCACTTCAATGTTTGCTGGTTTTATTAAGTTTGACATGCTCCTTGACTGCACAAGTACATGTTATGGAGTGAGGGCATGTTCCCACCAACGATGATATCATATTCTTCAAAGGCTTGCTGAGGAAAGTGAGGGAGGAGTCACTCCATGGCTTCAGACACCTGGTCAGCAGGTCCTGTGTAAAACAAGTGGTGCTTGTACATGTGACCATTCCGTATTGCTTCACACAAAAAGTTCATGTAGTGTGCAATGCCGTCCATATGTAAATGACATACCAAGACGTCGGCTGACTTCAGTTTGTTGCAGCTCAGATATGGTAGGTGGAGATACTGGTGGTACAACACCGAAGCCTTCTGGGGTCCTCCATTCAAGTGTCCTCATTCAGGGCATTCCAATATGGCTGCTGACTCTCCCCTTGATATTTTTTTTTCTTGCAGGTCGGTGATGTATTTAAACGGTGCATGAATGCTTGTATACATCAGAATATGGTTCTGGAACCCCTCAAGTTTGGCTGTTGATCTAGTGTGACACAAACAAAAACACAATTATAAAATAAAATAGAATAATTGATGATACTACTATATGTCACCAACTTTCCAACAAAGCCCCCAAAATAGAGGTAAGATCTTTAGTTTTTGGGCCCAAAACATTGTATTAGCTAGATAAAAGTAACTTGACTGCATACTGCATAGAATATGCAAAGGCTGCTTGCTTGTCGAATTTCCGTGGAAAACGTGGCAGCCTGTAAATTCTTGTGCACCCAATTACACAATGGACCAGTACACACTTGAGTGAGAGAGTTCAGACTCTAGCAGTGCTTACGGTACAGCCAGCATTTAAGTCCAGAAAGTTATTCCCTGCCGAAAATTAATTTCGAGAACCCTATTTTCACCAACCACAACGAAAATAATTTTCAACTCCTCCACTAATACAGTATGCTTTAGATTCTCTATTGAAGTTATGGGCAAATATACCTCCGAAATCACAGTTACATTACATTACACAATAACTTGCGCATTTACTCTAAATATAACGTGCCAGCGGGAATCTTTTTTTTTTTTTTCAAAGCAAGTAGCTACATAACGAAATCGTTCGAGTGGTGCGGAGTTGCTAATCAACAGATACAGTGATCGTAAAACAAAGGTACGAACATCGTATTAATTAGTACGGAGTATACTTTTTCTCTCGCTCTCAAAACGTAAACACAAATGTACTCTTACTTACCGGTCAAGTAGAAAGCAGTCGAAGGCACCGGCACGTCCCAAACCTAGTCTGTTCCTCATTTCTCTCCATCTGGCAAATGCGGCTACAATATAAACTCTTGTTTTGTCGCGCTGAAATAAAATAAATTCCCAAAGTAAGTGTGATGCTTGATAATGCTCTCTTCGGGGACCGGAAACTCTTCTTCTTCGTGGACATGCGGTCGCCATACAAACCGGAAGTGCGTTCCAAAAACGCGTTAAGAAATGGAGCGCTGAAATTTGTCTTTGACGGCACCCGTAGCAGAAAGATGGCGGCGAAACATGGCAGACACTAGCAGGCGAGGCGCGGACATGTAAGATAATTTGCGATTTCTAGACTAACCGTTATATTTTAAAAAAGTACGTTTATGCGATACAACATATCTTTTTACATACTACTAACACAAACAATTGTTTTTTTTTTCCGAATGATTTATTATTTCACCACTAGATGCCACTGTATAATACTGAGTGTACCTTTAAGCTGTAAGCCATAATCAGCAATATTAAAAAAAAAAAAAAAAAAGGCTTGCAATATTTCAGTTGATTTGTAATGAATCCAGAATGGATGCCATTTTTGTTTTTTTAATTGTATTACTGAAAATAAAGAGCTTTATCACAATATTCAAATTTTCTGAGACTGCCCTGTACTTTACATTACAAGTCTGTCAGACATAATTTGTAACAATACTTAAAACCTTCATTCAAAATGTAATAACAATTATTATATTTAGTATTTTTTTTAATATAATACTTAATAAAAATCTGCAAGTTAACAAAAGTTAGCAAGTTAATAAAAAAAGGCAAGTTTAACACCAGGATGCAAGAACCAGAGTACTTGCAAGCTGCAGTACTGCTTCTCAACTGCAGGGGGCACATTGAATGCGAGCACATGGAAAAAAGAAGCCTCGTGAACACTAGCGTGTTGTTGTGTGCGTGTGGGTGCGCTACACGGTACACGCACCTTGTGCGCTGGCACCAGGTTGACCAGGACCGTGTCCAGCAGCTCCTGGGACACGGTGTCGCCCTCGCAGATGATGGAGCTCATCAGGTCCACCATGTGCATGTGCACCTTCTGGTTGTGGCCGTTGCTATGGAAACAAGGGGGCGGAGGTTCATCTATGAAAAGATGCTGACGTGGGTGGAAGCGGGCTGGGAGCAGGTCCAAACGACTTACTTGATGACCTGGAAGAGCGTGCGGTACAGCTGGGTGAAGATCTCGTTGCTGTCTTCCAGCTCGAAGCAGATGTTGTACGACTTGACCCAGGCGATGTTCTGTGTGGGAAACACGGGAGGCGTGTCAACACAGACGCATGCAAGGAGGGAAACAGTTTCCAAAAAAAAAAAAAAACTGCTAGCAAGTTATTCTAACAGGATGGAAACATTAAAGGGATACTTGACTCATTAAACAATTTTCAGCAGTGAAAAGTTAATATTCTGTCCAGAATGAATTTGATAACTTCATTATTTTTCATGTACAATTAATACCTTTAAAAAGTTATTTTTCTACTTGCTGTCGACTGATGATGACATCACCTGTGCTGAGGAAGTAGGTAACGGCCAGTCATGGCTCACCTGTTTTCTAGGTTTGGTCAGCAAACTGAGCCATGATTGGTCGTTAACTAATTCATCAGCACAGGTGATGTCATCTTCAGTCGACAGCAAGTAGAAAAATTACTTTTTAAGGTATTAATCGTACGTGAAAAATCATGAAGTTACCACATTAGTTATAGACAAAATATTAACTTTTTACTGCTGAAAAGGGCTCAATAAGCCAAGTATCCCTTTAACAAATTGGAGGAAATGGTCTACAACTTTTTTTTTCTGCCATAAACCAGTATTGTGACTTTAAATTGTCTTTATATTGAGAGTTTTATATAATCTGTAATGACACAACTATTGACAAAACAAATAAAAATCTGCAACAATGCACTGTAGTTTTAACTAATTTGCTCCCAAAAATGTATAAATACGTTATATTTTAAATATTTGAAGTGTCCCAATGTCATATTTATACGTTTTGTTTTTTTATGCTAGCTAGAGCATACAGAAGGCTTTGATGCATCCTCTCAACTGCAAAGAATAGTTGAAGAAATGGTAGTTATTACAGAAACGACCATAAGGTGGCAGCAGAGCAAAAAGCTCAATTACAATTCGAAATAGATTTGTGAATAATGATGAAACATAGCGAAACTGTAATGCTAATTGCTACAAAACGAAAACAGCCTAAAAATATACTTCTTTTTTTTTCCTGATGAAAGAAGAGACTAATCTTTTTTTTGTAGGTTCCATGTTTTTATAGCAATAGAACAATATTATGTGGACCTTGAAAAATCAGTCAAAATCCAGTAAAACAGCAGGGAGTGAACGGGATTGCTTCTGTGAAAATGGCTGGGAGTAAATAAGTTGTAATATTACCACTCATAATGCCCCATACTACAACATGAGTAGGCCCAATCATTTTTTATGCATTTCAAATGATATGCAGGACAAAAAAAAAAAAAAAATGCACAAAATTAGCAATTTCTCAAAGTTTCCTCTCGCTGCATTGGAACAGGACAGCTACTTATTCTGTCTTATATAATTTAGCGGCAAAGCTAACATGCTAAGGACACACCTCCAGCAGGTAGAAGTATCTGTTGAACTGAGCGCTCTTTGTATCCTCCAGACCTTTCAGCTGCCTGGTGATGAACATGAAAATGTCCTGCGAGGAAGCAACAAAAATAGTCGAAATGAAGATAAAAGTAGCAGAGATCGGCCCCAATAACGAGACGTTCAGGTACCTTGAGCTTGTCGGGGGAGGTGTACGGCGCCTCGGGAGCGTAGATTCGGAAAATGTCGGCCAGGCAGCACGCAACCAGCAGGCGCACGTCCTTGTCGGGGTGCTTGAGGAAGAAGTCGGAAGCCAGGTGCAGGGCCAGGTTCAGGTAGAGCTCCTTCTCCTCCTCCGAGTCCTGGTCCATGTCCATGAAGGTCTTCACCACCATCTGGAGGGAGATGACAGGAGTGATGAATGACTCGGGGAGTGTCAAGAGAAAAAGTGCAAAAAAAAAAAAAGGGGGCGCACCTTGAGGCGGCGGACCATCTCCTCCTTGGAGATCTTGTCGGAGATCTCCTTCACCCCCGGGGGGTAGGTGACCTTCCCATCAGCGGCTCGAGCTTTAGAGTGAGCCATCCTCTGGAGCTCTTCACTGCCTGAACACAAAAACATAACATTTAAAACAGGAAGCAGTGGGGAAAAACACCTGACTGAAGACTTTTTGATTTGATTTATTGAACATATAAAAAAGCAAACAACAGAAAAACAGAAATTAAAAGAAAAGAAAATCCCAATAAAATCATCAATCAATCATAGTTTACATGCTCAAAAGGGAGTAGGAAGAAGTTAAAAACTTTATACCGTAAACAAACAGTGCAGCTCCGCCTGTAGGTGATGTCATTTTGGTTAACAGTTGTATAAAATGCCATCATCAACATCAACATGAATTAATGACATCCTCCTGGCAAATGACACTGGAGACTATGTATGTCTCGTACTGTTAGATCTGACCGCAGCGTTTGATGCAGTGGACCGCAGTATTCTGTTGGCTCGCTTACAACACCAGGTGGGCATTGGTGGTAGTGCTCTTGAATGGTTTCAATCCTAATTGGCCGACAGAACATTCTGTGTTCGCCTTGGGTGCTCCGAGTCCTGCACCGCCCCACTGTCATATGATGTTCCACAAGGTTCTGTATTGGGGCCCCTACTGTTCTCGTTATATTTACTGCCATTGTCCTATGAAAACATGGGATTTCTTTTCATTGCTATGCGGATGCCAGTCAGATCTAGGTCCCGCTTAGTAAAAAGGACGCTTTCTCATTGAGGCCTCTTTTGTCCTGTCTGGAGGAAATCAAAGCCTGGATGGCTTTCAATTTCTCGAACTTCAATGAGAAGAAAACAGAAGTTATGGTCTTTGGTCCAAGTGGCCCTTCTCATCCTGCCGACTTGGGTCCTCCTCTGGCACACTATCTAAAGCCAACAGTCTCAAACCTGGGTGTCAAGATGGACAGTGACTTTAAACTGGACTGGCAAATTGCCGCTGTTGTCAAATCCAGCTTTTTTCATTTTAGGCAACTGGCTACGGTAAAAAATAAAATAAAATAAAATAAAAAATAAATTAAAAAAAAAAAAAGGTTATCTCAGGAGCACTTAGAAATGGTAATCCATGCCTTTGTTACATCTTGGCTGGATTACAGTAATGCGCTTTATTTTGGAATCAGCCAGTCCTCCCTCAAACGTCTTCAGCTTGTCCAAAAAGCTGCTGCTCGTCTCCTTACTGGTGCCCGTAAGAGGGAGCACATAATCCCTATCCCGGCCTCTCTTCACTGGCTGCCCGTGAAATTTAGAGTCCACTTTAAGATTTTTTCTATTTGTTTTCAAATCTCTAAATGGTCTTGCCCCCCTTATCTCGCTGAGCTCTTCCACCCCTATTCACCTGCCTCAGGTCAGCAGACCAGACAAAATTGGAGGTACCGAGGGCGAAGCAGAGGCTTAGAGGGGATGGAGCCTTTGCTGTTGCCGGTCCCTCCGTTTGGAACGACCTTCCACTAAATTTTAGGCAATCCCCCTCTTTATCCTCTTTTAAAACACGTCTTAAAACACATCTGTATTCTTTGGCTTTCGGCGCACCATGAGACTTGTCCTTGGTGTTTTGTGGTCTGAAGGAATTTGATGTTTATTCTATTTACTTATCTATGCATTTCTTTATTCACTTGCCTACTTCTTATTAATGTATCCATCCATCCATTTTCTTGACCGCTTATTCCTCACAAGGGTCGCGGGGGGTGCTGGAGCCTATCTCAGCTGGCTTTGGCAAGTAGGCGGGGTACACCCTGGACTGGTTGCCAGCCAATCGCAGGGCACACAGAGACGAACAACCATCCACACACAAGCACACCGAGGGACAATTCGGAATGCCCAATTAACCTGCCATGAATGTCTTTGGAATGTGGGAGGAGACCGGAGTACCAACGCAGGTATGGAGAGAACATGCAAAATCCACCCAGGAAGGCCGGACCCTGGACTCGAACCCGAGTCCTCAGAACTGGGAGGCGGACATGCTAACTAGTCTTCCACCGTGCCGGCCCTTATTAATTTACTGATGTAAAATTTATTTACTTGTAAAAAACAAAACAAAACAAAAAACTTGGATACTCACTTCAAAATGTTTGCTTTGTTCTTGTTTTGTTACCTTATTCTTTACTGCACAACTGATTTCTGTTTCATGTACAGCACTTTGTATACAGCAATGCCTGTTTTTAAAGCGCTTGATAAATAAAAGTTGAGTTGAGTTGAATATCGATCTGGGCAATTCATTTCAATTTATTGCTAAAATAATTTTAATTGCACTGCTTACGCTAACAACAACAATGTTGCAAGCAACGAGAAGCTAATTTTAATCAGTCGTCATTGTTGCCAAGTTGGACACTTTTTGAGATGTCTCTACTGAATAAGTTTCCCCATTTTTATCTCCACTAAGACAGACGATTAATTGCAATAACTAATAATTTGACAACAAAAGAACTTGAAGCAACATCTTGCGGCAATTTTTTTTTTTTTTGCAAGGCAGAACCATCTAATGCACCAAGCCATCTTCCACAAAATCTCTACCTGGTATCAGGAGAAATAAATTTAAAAAACAAACAAACAAAAAAAACAAAAACATAAAAACAGCCCATTAATCTTTCAAAGAATAACTTGTTCTCAATGTCATTTGTTGTTGCTATAAGTGTGTGTGGGGGGGAAATCTATGAATATTGAAGATCATAAACCTGAGTGACAAGAAAATAAATAAATATTGAGACTCAATGATTTCTTTAAATATATCAGTAATATCACTACACTAAAGTTTAGAATACACACAAACACACAGATGATGCGTGGTCACCAGATTGTGTGTCTTGGGGGAGGAACAGCAAACACAAAAAGTAACACCAACCAAACAAAATCAAGACAAACTACTGTCTCATTTGGATGCAACATGGTCGCAGAAAAAAATAAATAAAAAAATTAAATGACCAATCAAGCATCTTGGTCCCATCAAATTCAAACTGAGACCTCCATCAAGGTTTTTACAAGTTGAAATCAAGAAGAAGAAGAAAAAAAAAAAAAAGAACCGTCTCAGATAAGGCACAAAAAAAAAAAAAAAAAACATGATACATTTTATAATTTTGGTTGGGTGACTGATGCCCAATCTGGATTCAGATCAATTTTTAATCATTTCTGATCCAGCAATGACATTTACTTTAACATGGGCATTTAAATGTATTTACACAGATAACAAACATCCCATATGTATGAGTATGACTATCAAATCTAGATCAAACTTAGTTTGCTGCATTATTAGCTTGCATTTACACTGAAAACCAAAGTGCAATTTAGATCAAATCTGGATTAAATTTGCTTTGACGTGTCAATGGCCGATCCTGCAGATTGATTTACTTGAACGTGAACATTTTACGAGCCGCATTTACACTGATGCGCAACTGCATCACATCTGGATGAAACTTGACTTGACAACTTTTGATTCAGAATACATTTACATTTAAAATGTGCAGCAATTAGACCAGTGACTAATATGCAACCTGGATCGGATTTGGATCAAATTTGCTTTGAATGTTACAATTTCTGATCCAGCATACACTGCATGTTGCATTTACACTGACAACTAATACGGAATCTGGATTAACACCCCACACCCTTCTTTTGTCTTCTGAACCAGATTAACATTAAAATTTCACATTTAAATGTTGCATTTACACTGACAACTAACACAATCTGGATTAGAGAAGGATTAAACTTGCTTTTAAACAACTTTTGCACCACCACATATTTACTTCAGATAGAGGCGAATTTTATAAGCAATGACATCATTATTACTGGCTTGCCAGACTGCCGTTGTAGCTCCACTTTATCGCGTTTTTACGGCTCTCTCACATTTATAGCGCTGTTGTCAGACTGGCCATAAAACAGAATACATTTAACAGACTGAATTTAGGGGATAAACAAAAAAAAAGAAAAGAAGTGAAATTACACTTGCAGACAGAAATGCTTCACTTCAAAACCACCCCATTGCATACACGTACAAAAGCTTTGGGACACATCAAGTAAACAAAAACAGCAAACATGACTTGTACAAATATTTATAAAAATTTTTTTTTAAAAAAAAACGCAGAACATTTGGGTGCTTATTTCAATCAAATTGACAGCCAACCATCAGACAAACATTTGCCAAATATGACACCATCAACTTCACACAACAATCAAACCAGTGCCGTTTAAAGAATATAAAATATATATAAGTAGATATTTCAGAGCATTATCATTGGCAGATGTGGCTCAGACAGTAAAGCAAGTTGTTCAGTGAGCAAAACTTCCGATGGTCGGCGGTTGAAGCTTCCTTTGGCAAAACACTGAACCCTGATTTGCTCTCAGTGGGCCTGACGGCGCCTTGCATGGCAGCAGCCGTCTATTAGTGGATCACCGTGTGCGGGAATGAGTGAACCCTTTGTAAAGCACTTTGGCCACTGTGTGGTGTAGATAAATAGCTATGTAAGAGCACGCCATTTACCAAACCGCCAAAATACACTTGTCTATTATCTAGTAGTGCCAGTTAGATACACAGAATAAATATTACAGTAATAATAAAAATGAAAATACATTTTCACTGTTTTTAATAACTCTTCACAACAATGTTTACAATTTTCCATAAATTTAGTACTTAGTAAAACGGAATAGGATAACCAAACTCTCATAAATACGACACTATTTGACCATTTATTTGTTTCTATGCCAGTCTGTCCAAATATGTCTTTACATGCTGTACTGTGCTGGAAAAATAACGTCTGCATCAATTAATCAATTTTGACTGGGCTTTCATCACATTGTAGTCAAATACAAAATATCTTTAGTCATTCAGCCACTAGTTATTACTCATGCCACTTTACACGAATTACAGTAGCGTGACGTCATTACACTATAATTTACCTACACGCAACATTTTAATTTTCTGATGATTAAAGTGACATTTGTTTAAAATTCCACCTTATTTGCCCCTTTCTACTTGCTTCTATATTCTAAATATAAATTTACGTGTCTGAAATTTACTGCTGTGACAAGTCAATTACAATTAATAAAATAGTTTAAAAAACAAAACAAAACAACAACAACAAAAAAAAGATGTAAAAACGCCAAATTCTGTAGCATATTAACAGACATGCAACTAATTTGCCTTTTGTGCTGAGTGGGTCAAATTCCCCCACGGTAAAGTATAATTTAAAACTCGAGGCATAAAATATCACAGAAGTCTATTATTATTATTTTTTATGAACGAAGAGCCGAGGGGCGCTAATCCGGCTAGTCACCGAGCTCGCTCACTAGCTGCTAGGCGGCTAACCATCGCTAGCCGATGAGCTAACGCGGCTAGCGGCGCCAGCTCCGTGATGACAGAGAGGGCGGACGGCCGGTCACTAACAAAAACATCCCCGTGGGTAGCCGCTACCTCCACGCCAAAACAGCCCGCGACCACCGCCCTTTAACTACCCGAGATGCTCGGAATGTACTCGCACGCGATGGGGCTAACATTTATTCAAGAGGGCGGAGGGACCACCACGCTCAACCGAGTCACAAGCGCGGAGGCTCGGACGCGGCAGCCGAGCCGAGCCGAACCAGGCGGGCTTCGCTCCGGCTCGTAGCCACGGAAAGCGGGGCGCTCGGCACAAGTCTCGCCCTCCAGCCCCCGGGTTTCTCTACTGCATTCCGTCCGGCCATGGTGCCTCCGCCGTTAGTATTTATCGGAGTGAATTGCAGGCGATAATGGTGGCGTTTCACCTACCTGTTTGTGTTGAATTGTGCTCAGTCGCCGTCCTCCTCTGCAGCGATCTTCCCCCCTCTTGGCTCCAAAATGGCGCCAATATGCGAGCATTCGCCGCATCGCAGCGCCGGACGGGCCAGCAGCGCCCCCCGCAGGCGCTCGGTGGAAGCTCGCCATTGGAGCGGTGTTTGTGTACTGTCGGGAGAGATCACTAAAAATAACAGGACGATGTATATCTTTTATTAAAAACTGACGCATATAAATGAGCAACAAATAAAAAACATGGACAGCAAACTTAAAAAACATTGTACCATCTCATTTGCTACCAATTAGGTTAAAGTCCCTGTAAAGTGAAAATAAAAGTTTTGTAAATTTAGACGCCACAGGGAAAAACATTGTTAACAACCCTGTTCAATTTGAATTATTATTTTTTAAACACCATAGAATGAGGCTTCAAACTGCATGTACTAGTCAATTTTTTGTCCCTGTAGCAAGTTTTGCATCACTTTAACACGCTGTTGTCCTATGTCAAAATCACTGCTAGTGCGCATTTTAGTGCTACTAGTGCATATGCCTACTAGTTTAGCCTTGACATGTTACTGCAGCACGGAAGTTCACGAGTAAGATTTAACCGCATAAGACACAGTTGTTCTATGAATAAATTCAACTCATAAAAAGTTTTTTTCTGGATGAACAGTGCTCTCGTTGTAGCGATCCATCGATTTCCGATGGCACCTGAACGCAACAAAAGACAAAATTGGAAAATGTGACTGTTTTGAAATGGGCGATTTGTGTTCAACAAGGACACAATTTGACATTAAAAATCGCAGCGCCTTACTGAACTGCACGTACGAAATCGTTCAGGTCTATTTATGACAGTATATGTAGACATAGATTGTGGAAATTAAATGAATCGTTGTTTCCTTTCTTTGTCTCCGGCCAAACGCGGTAGCCAGATAGGGGGCGCTCCAACACAAAATTTTGAAGCTGCATGCCATCTGCACTGCAGAGAACGGCAAGATAAAGCACATAAATGATAAACATGATGTATTTTCTGTCAGGGATGGCCATTTGTTACTAAATGGGTGCATTACGAAAAAATAAATAAATAAATCATGACAACAATAGTGACAAATACTTAACGAAAGTCGTTATTCATCATGTTCACACACACAAATGTGCAGTTTATCTTCCAGAAAATATCTTTTAAGCATATTTTGTGCTTTGTGGTGCGGACATTTGAGATATGAGGCCTTAGTTTTATTTCTAAATAGTATAATTCATGTTATTGTAAGCGCACTTTTGAACATTAAATTAAAAAAATTAAAGCGTATTTATTAGTTGAAAAAAAATCTATTTTTAATTTTTGTAACTTTTTAACTTAAATCTAGGACTTTATTAATGTCAATTAAAATAAAAATTCCTCTCTGTTAAGTGTTAAATATTTACTAATAGATCGAATGCAATGCGTTATCAACCGAATGTGATTTAAAAAAAAAATGTGGATAAAAATAAGCAACATATCAAATTCTCACGTAAGAATCACCAATTCATAAAAATGAATTGTCTTCCACTCCACTTTGCAATATGTCAGTGGCCCTGTTCCCAATCAGCTAATTGGCGTCCCCTGCGTCTCAATCACGCGCTATAAACCCGAGCGGGCGCGCCTGGCTCGGGTTTCACTCTCTGGCTCCAGGATGGAGCGCTTCCCGTCCACCTTCCCTCCGCCCTACAGCTTGGTGTCATGCGCCCCAGCCGCGGGCCCACCCGTGGCCCCGGGGGGCGTTTGCTGGGCCAAGCGGGAGGCGCGCTTCGTCACGCCGCACGGCCTCAACTACCTGCAGCTGTGCAAGGCCATCCTGGCCCATGAGGCGGGGCCGGCCTCCGGCGCTGCACGAACTCGGGAGTGCGGCGTGCAGGTGAACGCGAAAGTGGACAAAGCGGTGCAGTGCTCCCTGGGGCCCAAGACGCTGCTTGGTTCGGGGGAGGTTGATCACCTCCAGCCTGCGGCGGAGGAGAAGGAGGAGGAGGAGGAGGTAGAAGAGGGTGACGACGACGGCGGCGGTAAGGTGCCTCGCACGCCTTCGGTGAGGCAGCTGCACCTTTTCACCCGGCCGGTGTCCATCTATTCGCCCGTGTTCAAGCGCGGCTTTCGGGTCAAGCTCGACGAGGGCGACTCGGAATCACGTGACGAGGAAGACGAAAACGAAGAAGAAGAGGAGGAGGGGGCCAACCATCCGGATGAAGTCCACAAGGGCCCAGCACATCGTCCCAACAGGGGCTCCGATTTACAGGTACAGTACTCCAAAAATTCCAATTACTGTAAAGGGAGAGCTCGGATTTTTGGACATGAATGACTTATTAACCCTGACAGCGTTCCGTGATACGAGTTCTGGTCCGGTTTTGGCTCAAGAGGAAAGTAGTCCGGCAAGTTGGCTTGGGTCAACGGAAATAAAGCGTTTTTCTTCTAAAAACAATTTGTGTTAAAAAGAGTGATACATTTGCATCACAAATCTTTGCCCTAAAAAAAACAATGAGACTCCATTACAGCCAGGCTCTATTTTTCTGTTCGTTCGCATAACTGCGCTGCACCCTGCATATACAGCTGATAGACGCGCTAGTTTTGTGATGCAAATGTATCACTCTTTTGAACATAAATTGTTTTTAGAAGAAAAATGCTTTATTTCCGTGATCCAAGCCAACTTGCCGGACTACTTTCCTCTCGACCAAAAACGGACCAGAACGCTGTCAGGGATAAATCAGTGCTGATCACACACTACTAGAGGCGAGGATGCAATACAGATCCATGTACATGTAAAGTAGTTATTGAATATGTTAATTTTTCTTTTAACAGACGTGTAAAGAAGTTTTATACTCCCCAGAAAAAGGATTATTTTCTTTGATCGTTAAAATTTGGGTTAATTTGCGTCATTATATAATAAGAATTTGAAAATAATATGAATGCAGGTATAGTTTTCTCAAGACTCCATAGGCAGACCATATTTTTTCGGGTCAATTTGTCCCGCAATATAATAGGAGAAATAAAATATGGACGTGTGGAAAATAGGATACATATTTACAATAATTTACATGACATACTAAACCCAAATTATGTATATTTTCTCCCTACTGTTAAATATTCAGCAGGTCACATTGACAGTTTTAGTTTGTACTGATACCTGATGTGATGTGAATGTGTGTCTGTGCTGTGTAGTTCCTGGAGCAGAAGTACGGCTTCTTCCACTGCAAAAAGTGCAACATTCGGTGGGAGAGTGCTTACGTGTGGTGCATCTCTGGAACTAACAAGGTTAATTTACCTTCAGTGGACATCAAAAGTGTACACACCCCTGTTAAAATGCAAGGTTTTTGTGATATGTAGGGAAAAAAAAAAGACCAAGATAAATCACTTAACCTGCTGATACATCATCTTGAATGTGATTGGTCGCCACAGGTGTACTACAAGCAGCTCTGCCGGAAGTGTCAGGTGTGCTTCAACCCCTACAGAGTGGAATCCATCATATGCAAGGTAGGCAGAGCTGCAAGATCGAAAACGGAAAGAAGGAATACATACGCTACGGTGTCGCGTTTCAGGGCTGCTCGGACACGTGCTGCAGCTGTGAGAAGAAGCACAGGCACATCAACATGACCAGGCCTCACCGCCAGGATCTGTGCTGCCGATGCCGGGGCATGAAGCTCTCCTGTGACACCACCTACAGCTTCAAGTACATTGTGTGATGTCATGATGATGTCATCGGGGCTCCCTGCCTGTCTCATCCTTGTCATTTTTTCTGAAGAATAAATTAAGTGCATCTCAAGTGTGGACTAAGTTTTTTTTTTTTTTTTTTTTACCACAATTTAACCTTCTTGTTACTGGGTCTATTTGACCCAGGAAGGGTAATGCTGTTCCAGGGTCAATTTGACCCAGGCATGTGAAAACCATTTGTCAGAAATGGGGTTGGGCAAATCCCAATAAATTTAGTTCATATATCAACACAGTCAATATAATTGCACCACTACCAAATAAACAATGGGTCAATTTGACCCACAACTATGAACAGGAAGGAGGATTGAAACTGGAATAGGTGATGCAACATTCAACTTTGGTAACCATTTTGTTTCCTATGAGCGGCCATAATGTTCCTGGGTCAATTTGACCCGGGGCATATTTAACTAACCCCGAGTGTCTGAAACTCAATTCAATGACTCAGCAATTCAATATTCGCAGTTCATTACACTTATGACAACCTCATAGAATTGGGTCAATTTGACCCGGAACCTAAAGGGGAAGGGGCTTTAAAAAAACAAAAACGTTTATTTTTTTATTTTTATTTTTAACCCTCTTATGTTTGTTTCCCATTAACAGCAATTATGTTGCTGGGTCACTTTGACCCGCATAGCGCACCATGTTTACCCAGTGTCAAAACTTATTACATCGTTGATTCACTAATTTACTATTTATAGGAGTAAGTCGCTATATAAAAAAAAATGCACAATTTTGCAATGGGTCAATTTGACCCGCAACATAACAAATGGGCCAAAACAGATCCCAGGTGTTTTAAATATCCCAAGAATCTAGAATTGCAGCTAATTTTTTACCCTTTTACAGCCAAATATTACGGAAGCATAGAGCTGCCAATATGGAGTAAACATTTTTGGCTGGCGAGTATGTTCAAACATACTCCCAAATATGTTTGAACATACTCGCAAATACGTTCGAACATACTCGCAAATACGTTTGAACATACTCGCAAATATGTTCGAACGTATTTGCGAGTATGTTGGAACGTATTTGTATGTTCCAACATACTCGCCAACCAAAAATGTTTACTCCACATTGGGAGCTCGAGGCTTCCTTAAAATATACATTTAAGGAGGCGGGGGCTGTTTTTGTCCTTGTCATCATTCATGGATCACTTAAAGTGATACCTCTACTAGGGAATTATTTATTTTTTTTTATTATTTTTTTTTTGCTGCTCACCTAGAAACTAACCGAATGAGAACAAGCGTTGTGGACAATGATCTGTTTCAACTTTTACTTTGGACACCAAATTGGACAGAACCGAAAAGGACGTCACACAAAGGCTGTAAAAGTATTTACACGGTGGACAAAAACAACTACACTTTTCAATCTAAAAAGCTTTTTTTTCCTTTTTTAAAAATGTGCAATTTCTCGTTCGTCGGCATGCACGCACACTCGCGCACGCACACACACACACACCAAGAAAACATACCCGCGTGAGCTTGAAGCTCCTTCAGTAGCGCAGACAAACCGATCAACTTTTCAGATTGATCAATAATAATAAATATTTGCAACACTCCCTATAGGACGCATGCAGGTCACATGACTGATGAGGGGCGGGGAGTGATCAGTAGTCGCACACTTTTTGTCAGTGCTGAATGTCAGCAGACACACACTCACTCTCACGCATTTACTCTCATATACACACGCACACGCACAAATTGCTACGGTTTCAAGATCCAGGCAAAACATGGGAGTGGCATCGAGGGGGGGTGACAGTGCCAAGGTGCTACGGAGTCACGGCGGCGGCACGGATGCCGTGAGCGTTAGTGTCGGTAACGCAGAAAGACAGCCAACGCGGCTTTGACGTTTCAGTCATCTCGGGTCAAGTTATTCCAGCATTTGGCGTCTCTTTACAGTAAGTAACACTTTCTCCTCCTGTAGGTCCGTTTAGTGCAATGGCGACGATCCGGGATGGGGCGTTGCAGGAAGTAGTCCGCCTTCCCCATCCAATCAGTCGTCAGTTATCTTGGCGTCCCGGGTTAGCGTTAGTGTCAGGTTTGGTTGTTGGAGGTTCGGCGTTCTGGAGCCGGCACTCTCTGGGAGATGTGCCCCACTGGGTCCAAGTACAGAGACGAAGGGGTTCAGGCAAGAAACAATGGGGACATGAGTAATGAAGGCGCAATCAGTGGGCGTTATTGACACTGATGTGCGTCGGCCGGCATGTTGGAAGAAGCCATCGAAGGACTCAGCTTAAGGTTCGTGTACTAGTATGCCCTTTGTCCTCATTAGAAAGTCATTCAGTGCATTATGTTCTCCACTACTAGTGCCACTTTTTGGCCTACTAGTACAACCTTAAGCTGTTGCTATGGAGGACCAAAAATGGCAAAATACAAAATAAATAAACAAATTATTTAGTTATTTTTTTAATCTAGTTTTTTTATTTTTGTATTTATTTTACTTTTATCTATCCATCTATCTATATATCTATCTATCCATCCATCCATCCATATAGTTTTTTTATTTCCATTAATATTTACTTTTTGTATTTAATTAAAAAAAAAAAAAATAACATTTTTATTTTTTATTGTCACTTTAAAATTAAAGTAGGCATTTTTGGTCCACCATAGTTGCGAATCTCAGGTTTGGACGTCGGGAGGTTCGGCGTTCAGTAACCCCCCAGCTTTCATGAGGGGCAGGGCGGCGTGCCCCACTTTGCCCATGTAGCGAGACAAGGGCATGGCGGCTCCGGCGAGGGGGCAGCAGCACCCACACGCCGCGGCCTCCCCTGGCACCTCAGGATGAGGTGAAGCAGGAGGCCCGGAGGCCATGATGAGGTGGCGTGGGTACGTAGGAGGCAACCGGGGGAGGTACCGCCGCTGAGGGTCGCCGGGCGGCATGTCGGAGTAAGCCAGCAGATTTGGCTGCGATGCGACAGTCGGCAGGGTGTCCCGTTTGTTGCTCTGCGGCGGGTGTCCCGCAAAGGCAGCCGAATGCCGCGCCGCTCCTGAAAAACCAACAAGGGGAGGGAAGTCTAGAATCGGTTGGGGAAGGTGCTGGGAACCGTCGTTCGGAGGCACACGGGAGGCGGCTCCCGGGTACGCCGCCCGGCGCTCCTCGGGGGGCTCCCGGGGTGCTGCTGTCAGAGGCTGGTCCCGGAGGCGCTGGAGTCGGGGAGGTAGGCGGTGACCACGCGGTAGCCCTGAGCGCGGCGGATCATGTCGCGGATCTCGCCGTTGAGCTCCAGCAGCTTGGAGCAGATCAGGCCCAGGTCCTGACGGGAGCCAACCAGGGCGATGGTGCCCGTCTGGCCCAGAGTCTGATGTCGGAAATACACGTTGAGCAGTGTCTGGACCTCCTTCTCGGAGCCGCCGCCAAACACGCCGTGAGGCCACCGGCGCCTGCAACCAAATTCAGATCTCGAATGTCGCTTTTGTATCGTCACATCCGATTGAATATTTAGTCTTTTTTTTTTTGCGCACCTGCATTCTTGAATGTAGCGGACCGCCTTGGTGAACTCGTGGTTCTTCAGACACTCCAGTATGGCCTTGACGGCCGCCTCCGACGACGGGAAGCTGGGCACCACCATGGCGGCCATGTGGGCGGCGTGAGCGTGGACCGAGTGGGCCGAGTGTTCGTGCTCCAGGTCGCTGGCCACCGCCGCCTCGGCCGCCTGCAGGCTGCCGCGAAGCTCGCTCAGTTCCCGAGACATGTTCAGCAGCTAAAACAAGAACAATTGAAACGGGACACATTTTTCAGTTGTCACTTCCTGGAAATGTCCTAATACTTTTTTTTGACCATACAGTTCAGCTGAGTTCCAGGAAGTTCTACCAACTTCTTGCACTTTTACATTGAACTACGGATAGGCCGGTTATCGGTGCCGATATTCAGCATTTTGACGAATATCGGCATCAGCCTTTTTGAAGAATCATACGGCCGATAAGCTATTAATTTAAAAATGTGTCAGTGACCGTTATAAGAATTAGGGCTGCACAATATTGGAAAAACATGCGATAGACGATATAGTTGCTGAATATAGCGATATCGATATTATTGTGATATTTAACATGTACCTCAAGAAATGACATTTTAATTAGCTAACAAAAGAATTACATTTTTTTTCATGCGGCAAAATAATCAAACTCAATGTATTCTTCCCGAGCACTGCATCCAAACTGCACTGCTTACTGCTATTTATCATTTGAATACCGAGTGGCCATTAAAATGTTGGTCTATAGAAATGTCTCAATATTGTTTTATTGCATACATTATGTTGAATACTCAGAAACTACTGGTATATAACTCATACTATATACCAACGTTATTTTGGAGATGTCACCTCTCGATAAAATTCAACTATTGGATGGCAGTGCACATTTTCGTTAAGTACACTGTGTTCCAACTATGTTTTGCATTTGCATTATTAGGGTTGGAACACCCATGTAACTAAGGGCGTGGAAACCAAGTAAAAAAAAAAAAAAAAAAAAAAAAAAAAGAGGATGAGGAGGGGATTTTTTTCAGAGTGTGCAGTAGTGAATTGTATCAGTCAGTTTCTCTCCTCTCTCCTCGCGAGCTTTGAACTCTCCTTTTTTGTCATGTTTAATAAATGTCAAACAGGTAAACCTGACAGTCTGACTGGTCAATTTCAGATAAAAGCATAAAATTAATCAAACTTATTGCATGGCTTTATAAGCTAATATCGCAATATCAATATTTTTTCGATATATTGTGCAGCCCTAATAAGGATGCTGCTGACCCTGGGAACTCTCTGCACCTTCTCTTTCTTCCTTCCTTCCTTCCTTCCTTCCTTCCTTCCTTCCTTCCTTCTCTTCCTTCCATCCATCCATCCATCCATCCATCCATCCATCTGACCGCTTATTCCTCACAAGGGTCACGATATATTGTGGCACTTTTAATACCGCGATATCACGATATTGCCGTTATTGTGACATCCCTAGTTTCTAGTGTCAACAGTAACTCACCTCAGGCACGGAACTGATGGCGTGCACCTGCCCGATGAGCGAGCAGTAGGACTGGAAGAGCAGCAGGAGTTGAAAGTGCAGCTTGTAAAGCCTCTGGCACAGCTCCAGTTGCTGGCAAAGGGACGACAAACAACAACATCAGTCAGGACGTCACGCACGGTCACATCAAGACGCGATTGCGGCGTGCGTGCAGGATTGATTAGTGTTTTTATTCGGCGGGAGCAAAGAGAAGGAGAACTTACGGCCAGAGATTCCATTTGCTAGAGCGTGAGAGCGTGTTAGAGGAAGAAAATAGCGTCAGTCAGACACACGGCAACTCGCACAGTCAGCATCTAAGCTGTCAAGCTCTTAAAGGAGACATATTGTGCATTTTTTTGGAAACTAACATCACAGTAGGGCTAAGGTGAGTAGCACTGCAGAGTTAGCATATATGGAGGACCAAAACTTGCAAAATTCAAAAAGTAATTTATTTATTTTGAATTTTGGCAGTTTTGATCCTCCATAAGCATATGCTAGTGTTAGCTTCTGATAAATAATAATAATAATCATCATGTTTGGCTAAGCTAATATTGGTGTTAGGTCATGTGATGCGTCACACCACCACATTTGTGTGGTTATTTAGCGGCTTAGTGATGAAAGTGCTGCATGTGCAATTGAATGTAAAAATAATAGCGACAGACCGATGTTTTTTTCAGGGCCGATTAGTAGTCGAGGCCGATAACCGATTTGGAGCCGATATTCATTTTCAATAATAACAATAACAATAATAATAACAACAACAACAACAACAACAACAATAATAATAATAATAATAATAATAATAATAATAATAATAATAATAATAATGATAATAATAATAATAATAATAATAATAATAATAATAATAATAATAATAATAATAATGCGGCACGGTAGTCGAGTGGTTAGCACGTCCGCTTCCCAGTTCTGAGGTCTCCGGTTCGAGTCCAGGCTCGGACCTTCCTGGGTGGAGTTTGCATGTTCTCCCCGTGCCCGCGTGGGTCTTCTCCGGGTACTCCGGTCTCCTCCCACATTCCAAAGACATGCATGGCAGGTTAATTGGGCGCTCCGAATTGTCCCTAGGTGTGAGTGTGGATGGTTGTTCTTCTCTGTGTGCCCTGCGATTGGTTGGCAGCCAGTCCAGGGTGTCCCCCGCCTACTGCCCCCGCGACCCTTGTGAGGAATAAGCGGTCAAGAAAATGGATGGATGGATGGATGGATAATAATTATGATAATAATAAAGGGATGGGGGGAATATTGATGTAAAATTTTTTGAAAATACAAATGCCAATCTTGATTCTGTTGTAATGTCTTAAAGCATGTTTTTTTTTATGACTTTTAAATTTTTTTTTAAATCTTTGACAATATATACATACTTTTACATTTCTAACAAAATGTTCAGGGATCTCCAAGGTTATCATTAGGTATTAAAAAGTGAAATGGAAAATGAAACAAGTAAATACCATAGCTCTTTATAGTCTTCTACGGTAAATATTTTTTTCAAAATTTAAAAATACATCAAATCTTAAAAACTTCACATTTCATTGTTTTAATGTAAAAAAAAAAAAAACAACCCAAATGGTTCAGAAGGTTCCGAGGGTCAGCAGGATCTCTTATAAAGTTATATGAAAGTTTAAATAAATAGTTCTCTGAGATTAAAATGGTTTTAGATTCACCTTATATTGGCCGTCAGATTAATAATTAAAAAAAAAAAAAAAAAAAAAAGGCAGATACTGACGATACTGATATTCATCAAAATGCCAAATAATGGCGCAGATAATCGGGCTATCCCTAAAAAATAAGAAATAAAAATATAATGTCTATAATTCTTAATCCTTAGACAGACAATATTACAAAACCTTGAAACTCTCAAAAATAAAATGCAGAATATGTCCTTTAAAGTCATTAAACAAAGCCAACCGTAAACAGGAAATAGAAACAGGAAGTACACAAATAAGAGTTCCCTACTTTCTCCTCGGAGTCTCCAGGCTGGCAGGTGACCACGTTGTCGCCGGGACACCTGGGAAATGTGTCCTTACAGCTGCGCAGCCACTGAAAGGACCCAACAATACATATTTCAAAAACAGTTCTCAAGGTCCACTTCTAAATTTCCCGTTACCGTGACAGCTGCATCCTCTTTTGTGTTGTAGGTGTCCAGGTACTCCTGCAGCTCGAGCGCGCTGAACTTCATCTTCTCCAGGAGGCCGTAAGACATGATCTGAAGAAGCAGGTGAGGTGAGACCAGAGTCCACATGCCGACCCGACGGGTGTACGACTCACCGTGTCGGCATCGATGTATATGGTTGGGCAGTCGGAGCAGGTAGTCAGCATCTGAGAGGACTTGAGGAACTTGGAGCCGATCCCCCTCAGGCCTTCACCCAGGTAGGAGGCCACGTCAGTGGTCAGGGTGCAGAACTTCCCTTGGAGGTTCTGGAGAAGGCGGCAAAGCTCATGTAGCTTCGAACGGTGCTTCAATTTGAGCCAGGGAAAAACAATGTTAATGTTCCGGAGAACTTACCCTGAAGAGCGACGAGAAGACCTGGAAGGTGTAGACGGCGCACGAGCCATCCAAGTCGGTCACCAGCTGGTTGACGTGACAGCGCCACGCCTCCTCAGCGTCGTCGCACACGGCCGGCTGGAAGGCGGCCAAGATGGCGGAGAAAAACGGGGACGGCGGCGGCGGGAAACCCAGATCCTCCAGGTCGTCCACGTCGTCGCGTAACCTGTTGGAGCGGTGACGAGAAACTCGATTTCAGTTGGTTCACCTCTGCACGGGTGAGCCCAAAAATGCCAAATCACACCCCCACCCCCCAAAAAAAATAAAATAAATAAAAATATGTGTAATTAAAATAAGGCTAACAGGGGTTTTAGCATAAAGAAAAAAAGAATATTCCAGATTTTGACAGGTCAATTTTTATAGCAAGAAAGGCATTTGAAAAATATTTTTTTTAAATTAGAAACTGACCTGCAACATAAAAGATTGTTTAAAAACTTAAGACATATTAACATTTTGCAAATTTACAAATAGACATTACAAACGGAAGAAAAAAAATAATACAAGAATATAAATGAATAGAGTTTTTAATCTAAAAAAAAAAGAATAATTCATATTTTGACAGGTCAGTTTTTATAGAGAAGAGCAAAAAATATTGTTTTCACTTTTTTTTTTTTTATTTATTTTTTTTAGAAACTGACCTGCAACATAAAAGATTGTTTAAGAAGATACACTGAAATAAAAAAAAAATAAAAATAAAAAAAATAGACATTTATAACGAACGGAAGAAAAAAAAAATACCAGAATATAAATGAACAGGAGTTTTAGCCTAAAAAAAAAAAAAAAGAAGAAGAATCCAGATTTTGACAGGCTAAAAATATATATATATATACATATATATATATATATATATATATATATACATATATATATATACATATATATACATATATATATATATATATATATATATATATATATATATACTATATATATATATACTACCGTGCCGCATATATATATATATATATATATATATATATATATATATATATATAAATAAATAAATATATATATATATATTTACATTTTTACATTTGTTTTTTTTTTATTAGAAAACTGACCTGCAACATAAAAGATTGTTTAAAAAGACATGTTGAAATTCTGCAAATTAAAAGAAAAAAAAAAATAGACATGTATAACAAATGGAAGAAATAAATACAATAATATAAATGAGCAGGAGTTTTAGCCTTAAAAAAAAAAAAAAAGAAAAAAAAAAAGAAGAATCCAGATTTTGACAGTTGAGTTTTTTATAGCAAGAAGAGCAAAAAATTATTTCTTTTTTTTTATCACAATTCTAATTTACATTTAAAATATATATTTTTTTCTGATTAATTGTTTTTATAAAAAACTGACTTGTAACATAAAATATTATATAAAAAGATGTATTAAAATTTAGCAAATAAAAAATAAATAAATATACTTATTTATAATAACAAGAAGAAGAAAAAAAAAGAACAAATGAAGTTTCATCCCAACGTTATCTTGACCTGGGCAGACTGTTTGGGTCTAGAAAGTCAAGCGGTGGTTGGCAGTAGTCGAGCCGGCGGTCCAGATGAGGCGCCCGGGCCTGCGCTTGCCCCGGCAGCTCCAAGGTAAAACTCTCGCCGCAGTCCGAGCCAGCGGGCAGCTCGTTAGTGCTCAGTGACAGCTCGTCATCCTGAGCCTGTGTGTCCTCGTCGTCGCCGCATGCCCTCGCCTGCCCGGGAAACATCCTCACCATCAATGTATACAAAGAAACTTTACAAACTGTACTTCAGTGGTTCTCTAATTAGTGTCAGGTCATAGTTAATCCAAAAGTAATGCTTTGCCGACATTCTTTGCTTGTACAATTCTAACCCTGCCAAAAGTTTGTGGAGTGTGTGTATTCTTACGTGAAGGCCGCTAAGGTGGTCGTGCAGCAGCGCCCCCTGTCCTGGCGTGGTGGCGCCGAAGGACTGCGGGTCGGCGGACGTATCGTACGACGTGGACAGGGAGTCCGTGTGGTTGGTCTCGTCTGACGGGGATGGATTTGTCTGGAAGGGAAAATTCACAAATTCACAAATGATACTATATAATCGCAGCTGTGCTACAATACCAAACCAATATAGTGGGAGAAACACTCAAGATATGTTATGCTATAATATATATGCGTACAGGGTTACAAAAACAAACAAACATTGTTTTTATATTCTTTCTTAAAAAACAAAAACAAAAACAAAAACAGGTCAGGTTTGGGTGTTTTGATTAAATTAAATCATTTAAAAATGTAGAATAAAAATACTTAAAAAAAAATACTTTTTATCTACATTTTTAATATTTAAAATGGATTTCAGAAAATGTAAATAAATTTAAAAAATTAAATCTATGATAAAAGGTTTTATCCTACCGTTGTTCTAAAAACAGTTCTCCGATTTTTTTATTTTTTTTTTTTATTTTTTATTTTTTTAGGGGGAAACTATCCACTGTTATTTGCGTAAAAACTATTTGCTGTTTTTGTGTCCAGCAAAGCACCATCATGCGCCATTTTTTTGCCAGGAACTCATTTTTAGTAGGCTCAAGGAGACAAAAGTAGTGCTTTGCTGCCATCTTGGTGCCAAAGGGCCAAGTTGAAGTGAGAAAAGGAGCTTCATTTAAGACAAAAATAGGGCTTTGACGCTATCTTGTTACATCTAGTTGCAGAGGAGCTACGTTGAAGTGAGTTGAGGACCTTTATTTAGACAAAAGTAGTGCATTGTCACCATCTTGGTGCCAAGTAACCATGTTATATAGAGTTATGAATTTTATTTGGACAAAAGCATTGCTTTGCCGCCATTTTGTGGCATCTAAAGGCAATTATAAACTTTTTAACGGGGGTGTCAGTTAGTTGTGGATTTTCGATATTAGTGGCAGAATTTACCTATTCATTGCGCAAAGCGTCTTGACTGATAAAGTGTGACGTTGTGGTTACACACCAGCTGCGAATGGGACAGGCTGCGGCTGGTGGACGACTCCTCTTCCTCGGAGGACTCCTCGGAATCGTGGGGGTCTTCGTGTCCCAGGCTGGGCGTACTGCCCGAATGCTGGCTCTCCTCCAGCAGGTCGCCCAGCTCGGTGCTGTCCAGGGATCGGCGCCGCACGCCCCAGTTGAAGTTGTCCACCGTCTCGCCCTGGAGGGAACGCACACAAAAAAGCAGCGGCCGGCGGGGAGGGGAAGGGGGAAGGGAGGAGGGGAGAAGGAGCGGTGATGGCGGTGAATGTTGCGAGTAATGATGTGTGCCTGATGAGAAGCGGGTATTAAGATTTGTGTTCACGATGCCGACACGCTGGTTTGCTCAACTGCCAAGCGACAACACTGATGGAGGTGGGAGAAAGTCGGAAGCGAGTTTTGAGACTTGCATCACTAACGACCAATTGGGCCCAATTTGGACAGTTTCACTTTGGGGTGTACTCACTTTTGTTGTCAGTGCTTTAGACATTATTAACAGGATGTAAAGTTACTTTGAAGGGATGATAAATTTAAACTGGTATACAACACTGATGACTTTGTAGTCATTTCAACATTGTTGTCCCCATCAAGAGATATCATCAAAATATATATATATTTTTTTAGATTCTGTACTAGAGTTCAAGTCAAAATCAAGTCAAGGTTTCAGATGTTTTAGCCAAGCAAGTACCAAGTCCTCCAAAATGGCAAGTTAGGAGAGACTAGACGCACTTCTCCCACCTCTGATCAACAACGACATTGGCAAAGACGCCAGAAACACCACAACAGCTGTGTAAGGAAAAGCTCATGTAGATGCTGAATGCGAGGAAAACTTACCTGGAGCTCCTGGACAGCACGGGGGAGAAAAAGAGACACTCAGTTAGACAGACAGACACACACACACGCACACAAAAAAAAAAACTCTAAGAACTCGATAATTTTTTTTTTTATGTTGTAGGAGCAAAAAACAAACAAACAAAAAAACAAAAAAACAAAACAAAAAAAACAACAACACTTCACTTCAAGGGGTGCACCAATAAAAACTTGACGAATACCAGAAAGCACAAGAGCCTCAGGGCCACACTCCAAATAATAAAAACTGGACTTTATCTTTGGGATACTGCACAAATTTAAAAATATCTCAATAATATTTTTCTTCTCCAGAAATACCTTTTCTTTTTTACTTAATTCCCATCATTTTGCATCTTTTTACTCTTAAAACACAACTTTAAACTTATAATATGCACTTTTATACAACTTTGTATTTGTAGTATTACACCCTTTTTCTAAAAAAAAAAATTAAAAAAAAAATAAATTTTTGCAATATTATGAATTTTAAAAATCTTGAAAAAATATGACTGAAATATTTTCGCAAAAATATAAAGAAAGAATTTTCGTAAAATTAAACTTTTTCTCCAAAAAGTAGAGTTCTGGCCCCAATACAACTTAACTCATTCGCTCCCAACCATTTTCACTGAAGCAACCCCCTTAGCTCCCAGCTGTTTTACTGGACTTTGACTGATTTTACAAAGCCCACAGAATATTGTGTTCTATTGCAATAAAAACATGTACTCTACCAAAAGAAAGATTTGCACATGTGTCAAGATCCGGCCATCGAGGGCCAGAGTCCAGCATGTTTTCGAGGTATCTCTACTCCAATGCACCTGATTCAATGATCAGGATAATTATCAGGCTCCTCAGAGCTTGCTGATGAGCTTAAATATGAGTCAGCTGTGTTGAAAGTGGGAAACCTGGAAAACCTGCAGAACTGAGGCCCTCGAGGGATTCAGTTTAACACCTATGGATTAGAGTCTCTTCTTTCATCAGGAAAAAGAAGTATATTTGTATCTATTTCTGTTTTGCAGCAATTAGCATTAGAATATAGCTAAGTTCTAACCTGTTCAAAACACTGGGAAAAGAGCTTGTTGCAACATGGCCCTGGCTGATCTCTTATACTCTGCTGCCACCTGCTGGCCGTTTTTTTTTTTTTTTTTTTTTTTTTTTTTTTTTTTTTTTTTTTAAATAAATACCATTACTTTAAGGGACCTCTTCAGGTCAGAGGCTGCATCAAAGCCTTCTGTATGCTCTAACATTAAAAACAAAACAAAAAAACATATAAATACGTTTTGGGGACCATGGCAATATTTAAAATAGAACGTTTTTATACATTTTTGGGAGCAAATGAGTTAATATGAAAACGACAGATGTTAAGACGGAACTATCTTGGCCTCACCTCTCCGTCCTCCAGCTCCACATCCAGGAAGTCAAAGTCCCGGAACACCCTGAACTGCTGCTCGCTGGCGGTGTCATCCAGCGTGTCCTCCCTGGTGCCGCCCTCTTCCGACGACACGCCGCTCTCGCGCACTTCCATCATCATGTCCAAGTCGCCACAGGAAGAGAAGATCACCTGGTGGAAATAACAACAAAATAAATGAGAAATTTCCCCCACAGTACTTCCAGAGGAAAGTGTGGCAGCTTACCGATGGGTTCTTTGTCAGTCCAACCTCTTGGCCACACAGAGAGAGAACATTTACCAACTTCTCTCTGGTCCGCTTCTAAAAGAAGAGACGGAAATAAAACCTTAAAAGTCAAGTTCCGGAACTTCCAAAGGGTACATCGAGACGTACAGTCCGATGAAAAAAAAGGGAGATTTTAAGGACCAATTGAACAAAACAAAATCAATTTTAACTAGTGAGTACAACCATTGCCAAGCCACAGTTGGACTACGCCATGTGGAGCATATTTAGTATTGTTTCTTTAAAATGAACTTTCTTTTTGAAGTACCCTTTGTTCATGAAAATGTTTTTTTTCTTTTTTTTAATCTTGAAAAATATGCATTATTCTTATAAAACAAATCTTGAAAAAAATCTTCTCAAAAAGACATGATTTGTCCATGTAATATTACACCTTAAAAACTTGTATTCGCACTTCAAAATGTTTGCTTTGTTCTTGATTTGTTACCTTATTCTTTACTGGACAACCGATAATTATATTTATGTACAGCACTTTGTCTTCAGCAATGACTGTTCTTAAAGCACTTTATAAATAAAGTTGATTTGAGTTGAGAGTTGAGTAAGATTTCAACTTAACTCTTTCTTGAAAAAAACAAAAAACAAAAAAAACACAAAAAAAAATGTTTTTTTTTTCACGGAAATATTATACGTCCTTGAAAAAACAAGATTTTATTTTGTTTAAAAAAAATATATTGAAAAACGCAATTAAAAAAAAAATATATATATATATTCATCTTATTCTCTGATAGATGTTTAACATCTTTCTTATAAAAAGATTTTTAGGACTTTTTTTCCAAAATAAAATACTTTTTTTTTGGGGAAATCCTACCCTTGAGAAATGAGATTCTTGAAAAATACTCGTTTGTCTGGGTCTTGATAAATACAACTACACTCTTGGAAAAAAAAGGCCTATTCTTGAAAAATATGACTTTTATAATAATGTAATTCTTCCCTACAGTCTGATGTTAGCACAGAGCGCTACCTGAGAAGATTGCGGTTGCCTCCAGCTGACGGGAACCAGGATGGTGTTGGAGTTGGACCCCGACGAGGTGGATGAGGTGCTGCGAGTGACGGCCATGGCTCGGGCCTTACCCTCCCTGACGCCGGAGCCCTGGAGCGCGTCGAAGCGCCGCCCGATCACCGGCGTCTGCCAGGAGGAGAAGGCCATGAAGACGCGTTCTCGTGGCTTTGGCGGTTTTCATGACATGGCCTTAAAATAAAATCTCAGCCGTACGTCCGCCTTCACCTCAGAGATGTCGAAGGTGAATTCCAGCGTTTTCCCGGGCAGTGCCTTGGCCGAGCCATCCCACACTCGGCTCACCTCCAGGTTGGAGATCTCGCCGTGGGCGTGGATGTACGCCGGGTGCACCAGGCTGGCCGAGCGCGACACCACAAGCTTCAGGATGTTGAGGGCATCCTTCCAATGCACCGTCTGTGCAGATCGCACCATTTTTAGATCTAACCTGCTGGCTTTTTTTTTTTTTTTTTTAAATATGGTCTAAAATTATTTTGGGATTTCTAAATCTCCACACATTGCATAATAACACTAATGTTAAGCTGCGGGTCAAACTGACCTATTTTAAAGTTGAAAAATGTTTTTTTAAACGAATACGTAGCGGCTCACTTGTACAAACTTTTCGATGGTTTTGGTGACATCAGCATTGAACTGCTTGACGTGCACAGCGCTCAAGTCCATGTGGCTGAGCAGGCAGTAGATGATCTGCAGGAGGGACTGTTGCATGCTAGGGAGGCCTTTATCCAGGAGCTGCACAGCACAATATTGTTACATTAATGCTCTGTCATTGGTCGACAGCCCATACAAAAATATGGCCGCACCTCTGCCATGTAGGTGACCATGTTGAGCGTGATGTCGGAGAAGGCCTCGTGGAGGTAGCGGCACACGACGCTGACCCAGGAGAAAGGGTCCCGCGTGTACGAGCGTGTCTTGTAGAGTGTCATCACGTGGGCCAGGTGGGATAGTTTGGTATTCTTCTCCACCAAACACACCTGACGAGACAGAGGCAGAAGAAGGACCAGAGAGGAGGACCATGTTCATCCAATGAGAATCATACTTTAATCTCAAAGAATCACAACTTTTTGTTCTCGAAAAATAGGGTTATTTTTGAAAAACATACAACTTTGTCCTTGAAAACTTTTTTTCTTTGAAAATAGGACATCATTCTTTTTTGTTTTAAAATACTTTTTAATTTTTCTTTAAAAAAACTATAATCTTTTAAGAGCATAACTTTAATTTTTTTCTTCTATAAAAATAGACATTTTTCTTGAAAATCCTACACACATTTTTTTTTTAAAAACCTTGTAGAAAAATAAAATAATTTCCTTATAAAAGAATCTTCTCTAGAAAATACTATTATTAAAAATCATGCTTTTTTTTCAACAAGAAAAATATTCTAGAAAAAACATACTTTATCCTTGAACAAAAATTTTTGCTTTCATTTTTTTTATTCTTGAATACAAAGGTTGTAAAAAAAAAGATTTTATTCTGGGGAAAAAAACAACCTCTTCTTTCAAGAAAAACATTACAATACTATTCTTGAAGGAGTATGTATGTACGTTATACTTGAAATCTATTCGTTAAAAATAGTAAAGAAATATCGACAGAAAAAATATTTTAAGTTTATTTTTTTTCTTGAAAAACAAAGTAAACAACTTTTTTCTTGAATAGTACAACCTTTTTTTTAAGAGAAATTTAAAAAATTTAATATTTTGTTCCCGATTCGATCCGTATCACGATTGATAGGTCACGATTCGATTCGATACCGATTAATCCCGATATGAATTTACAAGTCGATTGTTACGATTTTTTTTACTCAATTTAGAAAATACCATTCAGTAAACTTGTACATGTAGACTGTAAGATTTGTATGTATATTTATTATTTATTGTTCTCAAACTTCAGTGTTATAACTGTGAGCCCCTGTATTTAACAAACAGGTTGTAACCTTTTTTATGTTAGATCAGCATTGAAATGAAAATAGTAAGGCTTAATGTTCCATTAATATAACATTCTTCCATGCTTAAGGTGTGAAAGTTAGACGTTTTGTTGAATATTTTTTCATCAAAAATGGATGTTAAAAAATCGATTCGGCTGCCTATTGAATCGATTCGAGAATTGCGTGCTGTAGTATCGCGATATATTGCCGAATCGATTTTTTTAACACCCCTAATATACATATATATATATATATATATGCATATATATATATATATATATATATATATATATATATATATACATATATATATATATATATATATATATATATATATATATATATATATATATATATATGCAAATAAAACATTTACATAAAATATTTATGTCAACGTGTACTTCACCTGTGCGATCCTCTCTGCACTCTCCTTACAGAACTGCGTGGGGTGTCCAAAGTGCTGCACCAGGTGCGGCAGCAGACACAGCACGTTAAGCGGGAAACCTGCAGGGCGAGCGCAGGTTAGCACCATCACGCAGAAGCAATGCGAGGTTACGGCACTTATTCGTACCCAGAGACTGCGAGCTGTCTACCACGGGCACGCGGGACACGGGCGTGAGCTGGCAGAAGAGCTGCAGAGTGAGGTCGGACGTAGCCTGGGACGTGAAGCCCTTCAGTAGGAGCTGCTGGATGCCCGAGAAGCCGCTCCACCTCAGCTGAGCTTGGAGCTTCTCCAGACGCTCGCGGTTCTCCGCCCGGTCCAACGGCACCTGGCAAAGAATGTTGAGATAGACGTGTACAGGTTTTGATTCATTCAGAAGACATTTGAAGAGCCATATCAGGTTCTAAATGGTCCAGTTTATCAGTATCAAACTGTACAGACCTTCTCTGATGTTGTGAGTCAAATGGAATACAAGTATTTGAAAGAAAAAATAAAGAAGTTTAAACACTAACTGGTTGAGTGATTTCCGTACCTTGGACAGGAGCTTGTGCACGAGGCGTAGCGACATCTGGTATTCAAATTCAAAGTCCGACTCCATGAGCGAGACAGCCACCCAGAAGACGGTGGCCAGTATGGAAGACGGATGCGACACATGGGCGGGGTCCGACAGGACGCTGGGATCGATGCGATTGGTTGATGACGTACATGACCCGGGGCTCCGACCCAGCCGCGCCAGCCCATGACTGTGGCAGGCCTAAAAAAAAAAAAGAAAAAAAAAAAAGATGTAATGTTAACCCACTTTTTAAGTTTTAAAATCTAGAAAAAAAAATCATACTTGAATACGGTCCAGGGTGGCACTGCGAGGGGGGTCACTGGACTGGTAGCCGCACTCGCCAAACTTCTTGGGTACCGAGTAGGAGCGTTGGTGGCGCTGTGACGACAGGCCGACCAAGCCCGGGCCAGGGAAGTTAAGCTGACCCGTGCTCTTCCGGTTCATCAGCTTGTCGCTCAGCACAAAGTCAGGAGACGATGTCCTGAAAGGGTTACAAAAAGGCATTGCAACTGTTAGCATGTTAGCATTTAAGCAAGATTCATTCCAAAATAGTTGGCAGCTGGAAGAGGGAAATTAATTTGGTACTCAGTTTGCCATGTTGACATCAGTCTAGTCAAGTTTATACTAGGGATGTAACGATAAGGGCAATCTCGTGATATCGTGATATTAAAACTTGCACAATATCGTCATCTTCATGTTCACAATATTTAAAAGGAACATATCTATTAAAAAAGTCAGGTTGATTTCCATTAGTGCAGTTCTAGCACCCTCTAGTGGCTAGTTTATTAGTGCAATTTAATTTTCATTAGGGATGTTTTGGCCTTCTATGTTTAAAATCTATCTCTAATTGTCAGATGAAGGGGAACCTAATTTGCTTGTGAAGCGATCAATGTGTGATTGCAAAAGCAAGTAAGTGCCACTGAATTACTATTAAAGATTGTAGGTGGTTTATATGCATTGCTGTTATGTACAAAAGCACAATATTGTGGTTTTTTTAGTATTCGCTCTTTTTTTTCACAATATTGTGATCTAATTTAAATATCAGTATACCCGTATATTGACATATATATATATATATATATCAATAACCCCCCCCACACACACACACACACACATACACACAATATCGTGATAATTATCGTATTGTGACCTTCATATCGTGAGAATATCGTACCGTGATGGTTGGATATCGTTACATCCCTAGTTTATACACTCGAAAATGGTAGACAATTACAGGGCAAAGTGTGAAATCCTTTGCGATACCAACTGTTCGCATGTTAAAAATCACTATGTAAGCATACTAGCTGTTAGCATGTTAGCATTTGATCAATTCTCATTGGAAGTAGCAAGCCCAACACTTTCCATTAGTTCTTCTCTTTCGGAACGTTAGCATACTGTCTGTTAGCATTTTAGCATTTTATCAATACATTTTTGTCCAAACGTCGTAAAGAACAAATGTCAACCTGGTTAGCGCCGCCATGAGGTCGCTATTCTTCAGACATTCTGCCAGGTTAACCACCACCGATTCTAGTGTGAGCAGCACCTCCATTACATAGCCCTGAAACAAAAACATCTCATAAATAAAAGGAAAGCGGTCAGAGAGTGTGTTTTTTTGTTTGTTTTGGGAGCTGGATGGCCTTACCTGCACCTCGTCCCCGTGCTCGCCCACCACCTCCACAAGGCGAGACACCAGGTCGGACACTGCGTGGTTGTTTATCGGCTGCTTGAGCGCCCGGAACATTTGAAAGGAGCGGCCGGCGTAGTGACGGGATGAGCTGCACAACGCCGTCTGTAGGGCCACGTCGCTCAGCTGCTGCTCCAGGTGGAAGTCTGCACAATTGACCAGTTAAAAACAAAAAGCTTTAAAATGTGACACAAAAAGTTGATGTTTCTTAAACCCAATCATTAACCAATCTGTCATGTCATGGGTCCAATATGCCATGTTAAAAAAAAAAGGAAAAAATTTCCTTTGCTGGCCTCATTTTTGTTATTTTCTTCTTTTCATTATATATTTAATAAATATGTAATTACAAACAAACATAATATGTATTGTAATCGTGAAATAAAATCTCGTCCACCCTCACCTGACTTGGACTCCTTGAAGACGGAGATGACGTGGCGCAAGAAGTTAGAGAGCTGCTCGGTGCTTTTCGAGTTTGGGTTCTTGGGCGTGATGTCCTCGTGCACCCACAGTGGCCCCAAAGCTCTGAGCAACAATAACACAGTACTCCAGGCACTGCACACCCGCCACCAATAGCACCACACAGCACGTTACTTCAGGTACACTTCATCCCAATTTTAGACCCCTTGCTATGTTATGCTACAGGTCAACCTGACGCCCCCAACAACTATATACAAAAAAATAAAATAAAAAAATAGGGATTTAATTTGTACTTTTTCAAATAGAATTTATAATTATCATTTTAAAATAATTTCAATTTTGGTTTCGGAATTTTTACTTTTTTTTTTTTTTTTTTTTTTTTTTGCAGTTCGTACTGACCAATTGATAAATCAAATCTATTGAACTTATTTCATTCTCTTCTTAATGAAAAAAGAAAAAGAAAAGGGGAAAATAATAAAAATAATCATTATCATTCTAAATGTACCGGATAACCTTTTTGTCAAATTGCAGACCAAATTGACCCGAAAACTAATTTAGAAAAAAAAAGCATTCAACTCTGCTGCTGACCTTTTGTTTGTTATTTTTAAGAGCTAAAAATGAATAAATTAATATATATTTTAATTTAAAAATAGGATAACACTTCAAAAATGTGATTTGTTGCTTCTTTTTTTTTAATAATGAGTTTCTTTAATCCACTGCATTAATTTTCATTCCATATAAAATCAACTTGCAGCACAAACTGACGATTTATTCTATTTATTCATTATCATCTATATTAAACTCATTCTACTGGCTTTATTTTCTAATTTTCCTATAAAAAAAAGTGTTCTTTTTTTAATTATATTTTTCTGATGATTAAATACAGTACTGTCTCATTGACCCATGATTATTACTGCTGGTATGAAACAACATGACAGGAGGGTGATAATGATTTTTCAAGCTGTTACAGAGCCTCATAAATAAACACACTCAAAGTGAAAATTTCCCAGAGGGAGCCATCCCAAAGGGATCAATAAAGTCAAGTCTAAGTCTAAGTCTAAGTCTGACAGTGGGCTTTGTGCGTGGTACCTCGTGGAGAGAAACTCAATGAGTTTGTTGGTCTTCTCATCCGTCTCGTGTGACACGTCCTCCAAGTCCTCCAGGTCGTCTGGCGTGACCAGGGGCAGGTTGCCCACGCTGCCCGCCGTGCTGCCGCCGCCCAGGCTGGCTGAAGACGAGTTGGACGTGGAGCCGAGACCCGAGTCGGCCATGGGCGACGCCTGGCACTCCCTCAGGAAGTCGGGCACGCCTATCCAAGGAAAACGAGCGTCGGTCGCTAGTAGTTCAGTGGCTAGGTATGCGAGGATGGCACATCAAGGGTCTTACTTGAGTGCTGATGATCGCTGTGGTAGCTGGACTTGATGGTCAGGGTCTTGTTGTCGCTGCTCTCTCTGGTCAACATCAATACGGAGGCGATCACCTGAAATGAGATAGCAGCATAAGGATGAGGAGGGGGAAGTGGGAGATGAGGAAGAGGTGGAAGAGGAGATGGTGGAGGTGCGAAGAGAGGAAGAGAAGGTAAAAGATGCAAGAGGAGATAAATGTAGATGAAGAGGAGGGAAACAAGTGGAGGAAAGGTGGAAGAAGAAAACGGCTGAGGAGGTGAAGGGTGCTGAAGAGGAGGAGGTAGAGAAGGATGAAGATGAGGAGGTGGAAGAAGAGAAGAACGGGCAAGAGAAGGACGTGGAGGAGGGGAAAGAGGTAAGTGAGGAAGAGGAGGAAGAGGAGTGAAACAATATGGAGGAGAAAGAATAGGAAGAGGACAGGGTAGAAGAGGAGGAAAAGAAGGCGGGGGCGGCGGAAGAGGAGAAGGCCTCCGTCCCTCACCTGGAAGTTGTTGTTGCACGACAGCGCTATGAGGAGGTGCAGTAGGAGGCGCTTGCTGTGCTCGTAGACCTCTGGCCTGTAGTGGTCCAGGCCTGATGACACACAAACAGAAAAATATTCAACAATTGACTGCTTGCATGTTTCCCGGCATAGCTTTTCTAGTGAACATGTGTGCTACATTTTGTGACACATTTTCGGAAATTGTGAAAAATATGCGTCCTGGCCTCTCTTGCTGGCAGAAATGATGATATGGCAGGCAGGTATGTATGTGCGTGTGAGATGTCAGAATAATGAGGACATAACAAATGCTTTGAGGGTATTTGTCTGCAGGGACACAACACAATGTGTGCATCAGAGCGTTAACGCACACACTGACACACTACCATTATGATATCACTGTCAAATACCGATGAAACTTAAGATGGTCATTTTTTTTTCTTATCGGTGAGGGAATTACATAAGTATTGGATGGAATGTGTGTGCGTTGGTACCCAAGAAGAGTGCGTGTAGCAGCAGGGGAAGGTGTAAAGCCCAATCTTCTCTCACGCTGTGGTCCACCACCATTTCCGTCATGAATATCACAGCGACGTTACACCTAACAAAAAAAAAACAAAAACAAAAAAAAAAACAATACACACACTCATTTGAATTACTAAGTGTGAAATAAATTGAATTGAAATTGAACAAAAATACACAAAATCGAAAATGTAATTTTCATTGGCAAACATTTGAAATAAATAACTCAATGACAAGAATAAATAATAAACAAAATGTGAAAGATTAATTATTTTATGAGTGAAATAAATGATTTTTATCACTTTTTTTGCCCCATGAACTTGGCCCTTGCGTCCGTTTTAAAAATCAAATTTTTCCTTCAAGTAAATGCGGGCTAATCTTTTTTTATGTACTAATATGTGAAATGACCAATTTTCTGAGCATATTTTGACATCACTTATTTAAGTCTACACATTCCCCACTGGCATTTTCAAAACAGATTGCGCAAAGCAGCTTCCATTCCTGAGTGATCCTTCAACTGGCCCGGCGACGTTCCTTCCGAGCACGGCGGAAACAAACATCTGACCGGGTTCCATTCCAGAATTTTGTCAGACGCACCTGTGCAGGGGTCCCCTGGGCGTGATGGTCTCGGGCAGGTAGTCCACCAGCGGCGCCCAGCAGCCGCCGTTGATGGGCATGGGCAGCGGCTGAGGGCGGTTCGTCTCCAGGACGCTCACCAGCCAGGCGGCGTACGGCGGGAGAGGGTCAGCTGAGGGAAAACGTTAAAATTTTTGAAAAAGAATGACAAAAGTTGGTTTGGAATTAGATTTGATAAAGCGCTTGCATTTGTTGCCATGAAATTGTACAGGTGTAGCTAATAAATAGGCTGATGGGTGTATATATGATCTAAGCAGACTACGTACTTTTCTCATCCTCATAGGACCCTCCGGAGCTGTTGCTGTATCGGGACTCCAGCCTGTTGTGCGCCCTGGCCCTGCTGTAAGACCCACACACACGACCGTTATCATCATGCTGATATGTACACGTTTAAAAAAAAATTCAAAAAATAAATATTTATACTGACCGCTCTTCAGACTCCCTGACCATTTTGCTTTCATCCGTGTCTGCCAGGTTATCCTGTCCGACCACCACCGTGTTGCTGCTGGAGGTGGTGCCTGCACGCACACATGAAGAAACGCACACTCGTGTCATCATATCAAGCGTGACGCAGGAAGCGGCGTCGTGGGGTCTGACCCGTCTGTGAGGTGGACGCCTTGTTGCTGGCGGCGAACCGGTAGAAAGGCGGGTTGTCGCAGTGCAGCACCACGGGGTTGACGGGGTCCGTCTGCTGAAGTTCAAAGAGGAGCTCCTCCATGATCTGGATGGTGTTGTTGCGGCACAAGTAGATCACCACCTTCTTGATCTGCAAACACAAACGAGGATCATCAGCTAATACTACTCATACTACGACACTTAACTACTGCTAGTACTTCTACTATTGCTACCAGTACATTGATACTACTACTTCATCTACAACTGTTTAAACCTTTACACATATTACTTCTACAAACACTGTCAATACTACTATAACCACCACCACCACAATGAGTCTTATACTACTATTACTAGTACCAGTACTCCTTCTAACACAACTCCAGAAACTACTACTTCCTCTATTTTTGATACTATTTATATCTTTATACCATGACTCCTCCTTCTTCTATTATTACACTACTACGACTTCGGACTAGTCTCCGGTTCGAGTCCAGGCTCGGACCTTCCTGGGTGGAGTTTGCATGTTCTCCCCGTGCCCGCGTGGGTCTTCTCCGGGTACTCCGGTCTCCTCCCACATTCCAAAGACATGCATGGCAGGTTAATTGGGCGCTCCGAATTGTCCCTAGGTGTGCGTGTGGATGGTTGTTCGTCTCTGTGTGCCCTGCGATTGCTTGGCAACCAGTCCAGGGTGTCCCCCGCCTACTGCCCAGAGCCAGCTGAGATAGGCGCCAGCAGCCCCCGCGACCCTTGTGAGGAATAAGCGGTCAAGAAAATGGATGGATGGATGGACTTCGGACTACTGATACTTCATTTCTATTCTACTACTACTAGTGCTAATATATTATTAATTTACACTTACACATTCCTCTACTACTACTCATCATAACCCCTTTATTTTTTTTCTTTGCACTGAATGGGATTGCATTATACTGTTTCGTTGCACTTGTTGTAATGACAATAAACTGAATCTGAATATCATTCTATTTGTACGACTTCGTCAACTATTGCTACTACTACTTATTTTAGATTGCTATTATTGTCGTTACTATTACAACTAATAATGTTTTCTTTTTCTTTTTCTACAATTACTGTGCCACAATGTTTTCATGATACCACTTTTACTTCTACTACCAGAAATACTGTTACAACGCAATGTCTGGCCATCAGCAAATTTTGGCTACTACTACTACTACTACTACTACTACTACTACTACTACTTCGACAGGGAATAAATACGCCATGAACGACTACAGGTATGTGTTTTGCTAATTAGTATGAGCATGATTGTGTGTTAATGGAGTGAGTTTACTGACATAAGGCAAGAGTGTGGTGTCACTGCTGACGCCACACAAGCTGATGAGGAACTGCAGGGTGATCCTCAGGTTGTTGCTCCAGCGTTCATTGGACACCAAAGCGTTCCAAGCGCTCTCCATCTCCGGCCCGGGCACCTCGTCTCCGTACTGCGGAAACAAAAGACAGAAATACTGTTTAACTCATGCTTATGTATGGTGAAGCCTACATCTTCTGGCAAATTAGTGACTTTTGACCACTTCAAGATATAAACAACCTCCAGGATCGTGACTTGTTGGAAAGCACGGTAGCACCTATGCATCTACGGAAACAATGGCGAAGGTAAACGTCACATCTCACCTTGGCCGTCATGAACATGAGGTTGTTGAGCACCAGCGAGGTGGCCTGCAGGGAGCCCCAGCCGTTGCCCCTGAGGAAGAGTGACACGCCCGCCATACTCGGGGGCGGGCCGCGAGAGACCTCCTCATCCGGCGTGCAGGGGCTAGAGGCGGGTGGAAGGAGGCCCGTGTCCACCAGCTCCATGTTGCCCAACCAGGGTAGCAAATAGGACAGCATGATCTGACGGCCGTTGGAGTGCGTGCTCGGAAAGCGCTGGCTCACCTCTGCGCCCCAAAACACACACACAGGAAAAGTTACAAAGCTGATACTGACAGCATGATGGCAATGATGACACTCGGACTTCACACCACACATGCACAGAAACTACTTCTTTTCTACTACATCATGAACGGTGTATTACTGACCAGAAAAGAGAGGTAACGTAAGTTCTGGGTACATGCTGGCCAGCTGATTGGAGAGCTGCGACAGGTTGACACTGTAGAGAGGCGGCAGAGGCCCATGTGTCCCGTACAAGATGTTACCGGGCTTTTGCTCCACCATGCGCTTGGAGTATGCGCACAGCTTGGATTCCAGCACCTGAATATGTGTGGTATCATATTGTATTGTTTCGTATCATATCTCACATCATATCATATCCTATCGTATATCATATGATATTATTTATCATATATCATATGATATCATATCATATGATATATCACATCATATCATATCATATCATATCATATCATATCATATGTCATATGTCATATGTTATGTCAAACAGCCAATACAAATGAATGAAGCACCTGCATCAGCTGCATGGAGATCTCATAGATTTCCCTGCTGGTGTCCGACGCTTTGAAAAGCACCAGGTTGAGCAGAGTCACCAGATCACACGGGTAGTTCCTAGCCAGACAACAGGATTTTTTTTTTTTTTAGAATTGAGTTAAATAAACTGTATTAAAAAAAAAATCACATCAATAAATAAGCTAAACATGTCCTAAAAGCAACAGTACAACAAAATAGATTTGATGACTGTTAATTATTATGACATAATAAAGAAACATTAAATACATGAACAAATTAGTCATTTAATCATGGAAATCTCATAAAGTCAAAACAAATTAGGTTTCATTATAAGTCAAGTCAAGTCATTTTTATTTATATAGAGCTTTCAAACAGCCAATTACATCAAGTAATAAAAACACTAGATAAATAAGTCATTTAAATAATTAAAAATGTAATCAAGGCAACACTATTTTAAATAGATTTTACAATTTAATAATTTCTAAATAATAATAATAAAAAAATAAATAAAAAAAAAACATCGAATAAAGCGGTCAGGAGCAGGAGCGGCACAGTCATACCTGTTCCCGCACACGGTGGCAATGGCCTTGAAGCATCCAGACGCCAGCTGGTAGGACCCGGTGAAGCAACGGTCCACGGCCCAGTTGAACAGGTTGCTCTGGTCCGGGTTCAGCTCCAGCAGCAGGATCACCACCTCGCAGCCCAGACGGTGAACCTGCAGCGGGACTACACATGCTCAGGAACAATTTGGAGTATGTGTGACACTAACACTACTTCTACTACTACTACCACTAGTTATTTTTATTATTGATAGTACTGCTATTGCTTCTCCTACTCCGACATACCCGCTTGTCGTGGCAGGCCAAGATGTTGTCCAGCCATTTGTAGAGGTAGCCGTCGGTGGACAGACCCACGTTGTCGAACACCGGACCACAACACAGGACGGCAGACATGGCCTGGGTATGAGAAACGAAATGTCAGCACCACCAAAAGAGGTTGAGAAGAAGAAGACAAGTCAGGGGGGTCGGTCTTCCATCGAAGCTGACCTTGAGAGCACAGTACTGATAGCGAGTGATCTGATGGTTGCGGTCACTGTAGCGGTCCAAGGGCGTGAACATGACGCTGAAGGGTCCGGCCCATTGGCTGAAGAGGATGAAAAGGTGATGGCGGAGAGACTGCTGGGGGAACAGGAGGCGACGGTGCTGGACTACACACACACATACAGAGAGCACGTTAGAGACTTACTACTGTCTTTTACCACTACTACGACCATAACATTTTTTTCTACTACATTATATTAACTATTGTAATTACTACTACTTCTTTCCTACGACTGTACTGCTACAAAAAAAAAATCACCTCTTGAACCACGAGTACTTCTTCTACTATGACTACATTTTATTCTATGATTTTTTTTTCTTTTTCAGCTTCTTCTATTCCTTCACTACGATTTTGCCACTTGTGGTATTATTGTGTGACTCACCGGGCACGCACTGGATAAGGTTGGCCACCATGCCGCTAAAGTGAGCCCTGATGTCTTTGAGCACGTCCATCTCCTTCTCGTTCTCTGCCTCCAGGAGCATCCGTGTCAGGTCCACATACTCCAGGAACAAGGCCCCCAGCGCCATTGAGTCTCGCTCCAGTGCTCCGTTGGTGCTGCAGACCAGCGGGTGGATGTCATTATTACAGCTACAGTATGTAAGCGGTCAAATACTGACAATGCGTCAATGAATGTGGCATTTGAATTGGGAATCAAGGGTATGGTATGTGTAGTAAAAAACCAAAGTACCCAAAACAAATCACATGGTCACTTAACACATTGGCAAATTTGGTTGCATATAACTTAATTTCATACAGACGTAGTATTGGTTGTTGTTGATTTATTGCACCTGTCACTGATAACTCCTGCGTTGGCCAATAGTTCAAATATTCTCAACAGCTGCAGCCTGAGAAGATCCCTCCTCTCTCGTCGCTTCTTGTTCTGAAAGACGGACGCAATTAAACATCATTATGAAGTTAGCTTGGCCTGACAGTGACGAGGCCTTCCTCGTCTTCTTATACCTCAGGTCGGCGCTCCAGGGCCTCCTTCATGAGCGGATGGAGTTCTTCCATGAGCTCCCTGGAAAAATACACCGCAAAATGAGAAGACGACATGCGAAAGTTGGATAGAGATATAGCTTTAAAATACTTTTTTGGTGATTCGGGAGCTGAAAACAAGTCAGGAGGTTCATGAAACATTCGGGCTATGAAATTAGAGATGTTGAAATGTAAAAGAAAAAAAATAGCCACTGGAGGTCTGGAAAAGGTGCTAAATATAGCAACCCAAAGAAAAGAGAAAAAAAACAAAAAACAGATTGTTTTAAACCAGCTCCTCTTTATTTTCAGCCATGTTAGCGCTTTGAATTACAGAAGCCACAAAAAAGCAACTTGACAAACACCAAACATCAAATAATTGATCAAATGGATTAAACGCCCACTCATACTGGACATCATACCTGAAGACGAGTGCGTTTGTACAGCCGAAGCCCAGCACCAGAGACTCTGTAATCTCCAGACTCTCGGCTCTCATCAGTGGAACGAGCTGCTTCAGCAGCCAGGCGACTGACGGAGTGCCTATCACCTGCATCCACACAAAAGTGAGAAAAATGAGAGCGCAGCCTACTAAAACAACATGGAAATGGCACCCGATTTAGTGTAAGAAAAATCATGTGCACATCTGATAATCTGATTGCGAGAATTTGCGTTGACGTGACGGTCAAGCACGCACCTTGTTGTCATAGGTGACGCTGCCATCGGGGGTGGTGGCCATGATCTCGGGAGTGGATGCTCGGAGGTGTCCCGGCGACATGATGCTGGGCTTGGCCACCCCGAGACACAGGATGAGGTAGTTCCGCCACAGAGACATGGAGTTGTCACTGGAGCTGGCCGTGCTGGTCTTCTTTGCGTTCACTGGGCTGCTGTGTGAATGACACAAGAAGAGCAAGTGCGCTTTTGTACGACCCTGGAGGTTAAGAACTGTGATTCTTAACTAGGGAGATGAGGAAAGCGAGTCGAAGATGACAGATGATGGTACCGATTTGGCACAAGAATATAAAGCTTTGCTGTTCTTTTTTCCCTCCACTTGATACAGTACATGTTCTAAAATAAAAAATTAAAGTCAAATTGAAGCAAGGGTCAACAACCAACGTACTTGGGGTCGACGAGCGGCAGCAGCAGCTGCACCCGCGTGAATGCGTAGGGCCAGGCGTAGCCCAGGGCCACGGGACAGTGCTTTGGCAGGTGCTCCTGGCGCAGGAAGATGTGCAGACACAGCACCCAGGGGTCCTTCAGGCACTGGGCGAAGATCCACACGTGGCTGGGGCTCCTCACGTCGTAGGAGCTGCTCACCAGCCGTGCCGTCCACTCCACCAGCCACTGTAGATCCACGTGGTGGCTCATGGGTAAGGTGGACTGCAGGGATAAAAGCGTTCAGAGTGAGAAGCTGCAGGGGGGCAGACAGGGGAGGACGACGATGGCGGTGGTCCGAATGTTACTTACTGAGTCGGAGATGGCCACATGGACGAAGCTGTCCATCACCGCCGGACTCAGCTGGTCCATGACTTCAATCATGGGTTTGTCGTCATCCTGCAGAACCGACATTCAGAAAGATTGAGGACACAAAGGATCTGTGTCTTAAAAATTAAGGAGGCAAGGAGGAAAGGGATGAAAAGCATGGAGTCAATATGAAGTGAGTAAAGTTGTGGATGTGGTGTACCTCTGCGTGTCCGAGCGCGGTGAACAGGCATCGAATCTCTCTGAGCACGCCCACCGCCAGCTTCCTGGTGCTGATCTGACACGAGCAGAGCAGCAGCAAAGCCAGACCTTCCACGGCGTGGAGCACCGAGCAGTGAGGGCTTCGCTCAGACATTCTCGGACTTGCCTGAGTGACCAGAAAGGGGACAAACTAAAGGATGTGTTTCGAATCACTCCTTATGCACTATATACTATTTTTCAAATCATATTTTCCCATTGAAATGATTGGGCAAGTCATAAATCCAAATTTTCACCTATCACAGAAAATGTCCCCAACAATAAATGAGGATTCGTTATAGTGACTGATTCCAAACATAGCCAGAGGTGAAGCTGAGAGCAAGCAGAAGCTTCTGCGACAAACCTCCACGCCGCCTCGCATCTTCCCCTGGAGCTGCAGTGCCAGCCTCCACTGAGTGAGCAGCTGCAGCAGGAGCTTTACAGACGCATCCTGAAGACCCTGCTGGGTGTCTTGGACCTCGCGCAACAGGAAGTGTGTGTAACCGAAGAGCACGTCTTCCCTCCAGTCGGAGAAATCCAGCAAGAGGCTCTGAAGGGAGTTCTGTGAAATAAGACGCAGCTCATCGTCCATGTGCACCGTGAGTCTGCGGTTGGACGACACAAGGAAGAAAATTAAACAAGGGCAGGAGTTCTGTGTTGCTCTGAGTTGATGCATCTGTACTTTATTTTAAATTAATGTGCAATATTCACCATGTTGTATAAGATTTGTGACTGTAAATAGCAGTATCATGGGTCGTATGCATTTTACTGTACATGCAAATAGACGGTCAAAAAATAAATTAAATCGGATATAGGAATTATATTACGACTGGGCACTATCACATACTCCAGCCCACCGTGAGAGAAGGTCGATGAGCTCTGGTTTGGACAATCCGTCAGGGAGAATGCGAGGAATGGCGGCGACACACGTCCGGAACAGGTCAATTTTAGGCTTCCTTTCACCCCTGTCCAAGATGAAACGCAATGAAAGAGAGCACAGAAACACTACAATACAAAAACAATGTTTGTATGTTTAAATAATTTATATGAATGAACTGTAATTTAATAAGAGTGACGGAAATGTTGATGATGTTTCACAATATGAAACATATTGCTCGATTCATTTGGATTTTATCACCACAGTCTGGAACTAAAAATGTGAACTAAAACAAATTGACCGTGAAGAATAAAAACGGCATAACTTTAAAAAAAAAAAAAAAAAAAAAAAAAAAAAAAAAAAAAAAAGACCGTCTACATTTTTTTTTGTGCTTTTTTTTTTGTGCTTTTTTTTTTTTTTTTTAAATGAGGTGGCTCGCAAAACTTGTAAATTGTGACACTCAACTGTATTTATTTCTGGGACTTTACAGTGCTCCAAGATAAACAAAAAAACAATAAAAAAAAGATTATACGCACTCTATAATAATTGTGTCACTTACGTGATCATGTCCTCTGGTTCTTTGTTGAGCATCTGCGCGCTAGTGAGCATCATGCAGCGGCCCACCTCCTTGTCCAGGTGTCTGAGGATGTTATCCAGGGCCTTGCGCACCTGCGAGTAGTACAAGGACATGCCTATGAGCTTGGCCTCCTCCTCGGTGAGGGTCTTGCTGAGGTAGGTCTTCTTCTTCTTCAGTGAGTTTCCCGAGGGCAGCGTGGCGCCCGTGTTGGGCATGGGAGGCTCGCCGTCTTTCTGCTGCAGTGCGTCGGCGATGACCAAGAAGGCTCGCAGGCCGATGTTCATACGCTGAGATAAAACGAAGATGAAGATTCCAAATTGAGCAGTCTTCTCACAATGTTTTCCAAACATGTTGAGTACAACATATTTACTCCATATTTACAGGGTCTCTAAAGTAACACAAACTTGTGGCTGCCAGACCATTTTGTTCACCCTATTACTGTTTATCATATACCAAACCCTTGTTGGTGAAAAACAGAAGCCCATCTGTCCAATAAAAGAAATTCATACCTCTGGGTTGAGGCTGAAGGCTTTGGCAGGCTTCCCCACGCTCAGAAGATCAAATATAATCTCCTTCATGGCAAAGTCCAGCCTCTCCTGAGCACAACCAGATGTCACAGGTGTTGAAACACATACACAGTAGTAAGACAAACGTCAGCTTTTTGATAATATCCTCCGCACCTGCGCGATAAACTGGATGATTTTGACGAAGATATTGAGCGGCATGTCACGGGGGACGACGCTGCGACTCCCCTTGGGGAAGAGAGTGGAGGTGATGGATGTCAGGCGACTGCAAGGGGGAAGCAACAAAGTGTTACAAATATACCAAAGTGTTAAAATTGAGCTCTCGCAAAAGGTACACCTTCACTTAGAATTTAATGTAAAGAAATAAACTGGTTTTACTAAATGTGATTACATCAGTTTATTTTAAGATTCTGCTATGTTTTCAAATCTTGAAATGGTCTCATGCCACTTCTGAGCTGATCCAATCCGACACTCCTGCCAGCTGATTCCGGAGATATTGAAATCTAAGCAGAAGCTCAGAGGGGATAGGGCTTTTCGCTGATCCCAAACTATGGAATAACCTCACGGTGCACATTTGAAGAGCCCATTGGCTGTCTTAATTATAAAACTCGCTTTAAAATCCATTGTTATGACTTGGCGTACAACACAACACGAGTTGTCACCTTTGTGTCGCAGTGTTGCTCTCGCACTTGATTCGGATCATGTAAACCCACAGCAGGCGGTACAGCGACTCCAGAGCCACGCGGGCCATCTTGGGGTCTCTATTCTGAATTCAAATGCAATTCGAAAATAATGAAATGATAAAAAACAACAAATATACATTGTTGTTAGTGTTTCGTTTTTATTCATTTATCTATTTTACCTTGAGGTTGGACAAGCAGTTGTTGAGGAAAATGTGCCAGCGGCTGAGGAACAACTGCTTCTGGCTCACGCATAGCAGACATGTCACCAGAGGATACAGCGCCTGGTGGACACACACAAAAAATGAGAATACGGTTGGGATCATTTATTTCACTGATTTATCCATTAATTAGTGATGATTCAAATATTTTAAGGCCAAGTTTCCCAGCCTTAGCAGAAGCGCATCATCAGTGGTTATCAACGCGTTTCATCACCTTCAACAATAACAATTATGAACCCATGTCGCATGTTGACAGGCAGGCTGCCCACAGAAAGTGAAACAAATTCATAAGTGACGTTGAGTGACAGCGTGGAGGCGGTGAGAAGCTGCCGCATACCACACAAGTCACATTTTCGCGATGATGCATGCATAGCTTGACAACTTTTATAAGCATAGTTACATGAGAGTCAATGGCAGCTAGCTTGGGCTTAAAGTTAGGGTTTCCAAATCAGGGCAAGGCTGTCAAACTCGGGTTAGTGTTTCAAATTATGGTTTCAACTCAGGGTTAGGATTTTAAATTAGGTTCAGTGTTTCAAATGTGGATTTCAGGCAAGGGTTAAAGTTTTAGTTTTAAAACTACGGTTAGGGTTTGTAGTAGGAACCATGAACTGATTTTGTTGGAAGTCATTTTGTGTTCTGCTGTTCACATACTTGTAGTGCATGTAAATCAGTGTAGGATGCATGTTAGAATGTGTGTAAACATCTGTGTTTATTTCTATCATACTGCACACTAATTTGACGGCCCTCCTCCTCAGGCTTCCTCCCTTCCGAGAGATAAGCGTCTACATGTTGCAGTAAGTCGCTGCACAAATTGCTGCTAATGAGGAGGTGGAGGAGGAGGAGTCTCACCAGGGAGTGCTTCTTCCTGGAGGATAGGTCCAGTGTGGTGTCGTACAGGCTCTCCACAAAGTTGCGCAGGCACGGCACGTTCACCTCGTTCTTCACCGTCTGTGAGAGGGTTAAGAGAGAGAGGCTAAAGAGTTAGACAAACTTACTGATGACGTCAGTGTTTGCTAACCTTTATTGAGTCAAGGCGCACACTTTACATTTGGAAAAGTGTCACTGTGGTATAACACAAATGATGATTTTGTTACTATAAAAGACATTACATACAAATTTTAACTTGACAAATCTGTTGTTTTAAAAATCAAATGAGGGGGGAAAAAAATCCGCCCTACCATCCACTAGGAGACTATTTAATTGCTCTGCCTGTCACTACATGTTGCTGGCATAGAAATGAAAACATGGCAGTAATTCGAAGTAAATAACTCACGGCAGCGACAGGTACGAGGATCTCCACAAAGAGTCCAGCGAGCGAGTGTTTAATATCCTTATCTTTCACCTCCAAGAAATACTGCGCACACTCCTAAAGGCACAGCAGGAAAAAGTTAGTTCCACCGCGTCAAGATCCACCTTGATGGATTTCCAATTGTTACCTGCATGAACTGGAAAGAGGCCTCGAAGTCCTCCACTGGGTACATTTTGATGCGGAAGAACTTGAGGCCCATGATGAGGCTGATGGTGGATTGCAGGACGTAGGGGCTCTGCTCCTTCTGACGCAGTTCCTTCAGCTCAGAGATGAACTTCTTCCTCACGGCTGGGAACCTGGACAGAGAAAACAAAAAAGTGTGAGGGCTTCAACATTCATTATTTTTAGGGAAATAATGTAAACAGGCTTATAAGTTTTACATGCCAGGGCAAGGATTAAAAAAATATGGTTTAAAATTAGGATTACTGTGCGCAAATGAGGGTTTTAAATCAGGGTTTTAAATTAGGTTTTAATTAGGTTTTAAATTAGGCTTTCAAGACAGGGTTCTTGTGTCAAGCCTGAGTTTCGGGTATCAAGCCTGAGTTAGGGTATCAAAATAGGGCTGGACTGAGTTTACAGCTATGGTTTCAAATTGGGGTTTGCTTCATTCCACCTGAGACCTGCCTTTTATTTCCTGCCTTTCTTACGGCCTTCTCTCAGACATGCTTTTGATTCTTCCTTCCTTTGCTTCAAACTACTTTTCCCCCCTTAATTCTTTCCTTTCTCCCTGTCCAATAACTGCTGAAGATTAGCAATACTTTAGACCCACCCTGTATATGTATAAATACAGTATATTGCAGTACATTCTGCACATACTGCACTTGGGTGGTATCGGGGACGTGGGGAATTCTTCGACTTTTGTTGAGTTTGTGATGTTTGTGACGGACAACATGGGGAGATGTGTATCAACATGGCGGCGCCGGGCTATATTTAGAAAGGCATGCGGCGGATGGGCGGAGGTGGGTGTGGGTGGGAGTGTGTGGAAAAGGGAATGTGCATGTGTGGGAGCATGCGCGCGTACTTGTATGCGGGGTTATTAGTGCAGCAGTAGTGAGAGAAAAAACACAAACACGGCAAAGCGGCACAAATGCACAGACATGTTCCTCGTAAATAATACAGAGCAAAATACATCAAAGTGAACACTGAAGTACCTCGACTGGGCCACCACTCCCACCACTTCTGCGTAGAGGTCTGCCACGATGTGCATGTTGCCAGTGTTGGGTCCGAGATACCTGAGAGACACTTTGGATGAGCATGACAACATCCTCCAATTGGTATATAGACGACATTATGCAGACACAAGTATTGGGTTTCAAATTAGATTTTCAAGCCAGAGGTCAGAGTTTCATGAAGTAGCATATTTCCATCATATTTACTGTACCATCAGCAAAAAAAAGGAAGTGCATCCCTCTGAAACAGGCCGTTTAAATCCAACCTAATCTGGTGCTCTCTTACCCTTCCTTATATTTGAAGTGCTTGAAGGCCAAGTTAATAACTTCCTGGATGAGTCCATCCAGGAGGGGATGCAGCGGGATCTGAACGAGAGGGGTGAAAGGTGAGCCCGTCGGCCCTGTTAGATGAGGCGTGACGCGGCGGCGGACGTGCACGCTCACCTGCTTCAAAACTTCGATGAGCACAAGCGAGAAGATGAAGTCGATGGCTAAATCCCTCCGCTCCAGCAAGTAGTCCTTCTGCTGCTCATCGCTGAAACACACACATTATAATAAAAAACACTCGTTGACTTTTACAATATCAATAATTGGGTAATATTTGTCATCCTTAATAATAATAATAATAATAATAATAATAATACTAATAATAATAATAATAATAATAATAATAATAATAGTAATAATAATAATAATAATGATGATGATGATGATGATGATGATGATGATGATGATGATGATAATAATAATAATAATAATAATAATAATAATAAAAAAATCAAACAACATGTAATAATGATAAAATACAAATAATAATGAATAAATAAAAATTAAAAAATAACAATATACAGCTTCATTCTTGCCCTTGAAATTGTTGCATTTAATGTGTAGTTGTTACAAATCAATTGGTTGGGGGACTTATTGTACAGTAAATAAAAAATACAAGTAATATTAAAAAGCTAAAATAAGAATCTATGTAAATAATCTATCTACAGTATTATTCATACAGTAATTAAAAATAAATGGGTAAAATGATAAAAATTAACATGATGGGCTTAATTTGCATTAATTTAACAATTTTTAATGTGTTTAAAAATAATTACATTAAGAAATAATTGGTGTCTTGATTTATTGTAAATAAATGACAACATTTGATAACAAAATTAACAATTCACATTTGAAAATACTACATAATTGTTTCACTCTAAATAAATATATTATAAATAACAAAATATGATAATTTATTATTTCATTATAAAAAGCAATTAGGAAGAAAACAATTCTGCTGTCATTTAGCTACTATTTATCAAAACATATAATGTTAGTATTGATTTATTGTAAGCAAAAAGAGTAAAATAATTTTTTACATACTGTATATATATTTTTAATGAAATAATTGGTTAATTCCTTAGAAATAAATTAGAATAGAAATCATGTGTTGCATTGACCTGAGGGATTAGAATGAGTTAAAACCTCTTTGGGCTCTTAAAGAGACAGGAGCTGAAAAGTGTGACAAGAGGGAAGATGAGCTTTTCCTCACTTTTTCGACTTGGTGTTGGCCCGCGGTCGATATTCGTGCGACTCGTCCTCCAGACCGTTCTGCCGCTTGTACCAGTCGAAGAGCGTCCTGAGGATGGAGGGCAGGCAGTACTCGGCCAGGGAGCTCATGCTGCTGATCAGCTGCAAATGAAAACACGGGACGGGGCAAGCGGGAGGGGGGGAGGAGAGAGAGTTGCGTGACTGACAGGTTTCGCATTTGTTGTTGGTGATGTCATCGTTGCGTGTGCCAAAACCTGGTCAAACTGTGGATCCTCTCCTCTCTGCAGAGACTTGTTGAGCGGCTTCTCCTATAAAATAAACACAAATGAAGAGTTGCTTAAAAAAAAGTTTAGCTTTCATTTGCTGTATTTTAAATTTTAACTGAACTTTACAAAGCATCTGTGCGTTCTTTCAGGCTGAATCAAGGGACTGTTTAATATATTACCTTCATTGTCTCTAAACCTCATCATTTTACACTAAAAGAAGAACATTAAGTCCAGATAAATAATGTAGCTCGCAAAGTGCATACTGGATATGCTTGCCCTGTTATGGCCTCGAACAGAGACAAGCACCTGACTGACAAGCGGATAGAGATGCTGCTTGTTCTGCATTTGCATTAAAGTACATTGATCCACACTCCCTGCTGTAAAAAGCCACTCTATCTTTCTATATATGCGGAATGGCTCACCAGCGGCTCCGCCATGATGATGCGGATCTTTCTCTCGGACAGCAGCGTGAAGTTGGCGAATAGGCTCTTGAGGACAAACTCGCCCGGCTTGCTCTCCGGGTCCACGTTGACGGGCGCCATGATGACAGGACCTTTTCTCTCTCCCAGGCTTGCTGTGACGGGCGGGACGGGCGGCTTCAGTCCCACCGGGGAGGCTGGGAAAATAGGGATGTTAGGACAATTTTTTTGTTTTTGTTTACTTTTCGTTGTCCTTTTTTAATGCCAGACAAGTAACCGCATGGGGTTTGTCTGGAACACTTCATAAGACACCAAGACACCCGACGGGAATGGACCATTGCAAAACATGACAGTTGACTAAACCTGCACACTGAGCTCTGAAGTCTTCTGATGGAACCCTGTAATGGGTTTTGAGCCCCCACATACAGTACATTTTTACTGCATAATGTCTATTACACCAGAAGAAACATAGCATGATTGTCAATGGAGAAGCATGACGTTTGAATCAATAGAGAAATTGTGCTAGTAAAAGGTAGTACTGCATATTGACTACTAAATGTCTTTTTTTTTTTTTTTTTTTTTTGTTACACAGCATTTACTCAGTAAGTTAGCAACTGCGAGCATTGCTGCCAGCGGTAGAGGTGAGAGCACACTAATTGCTAAACAGGTCAGCCCCCCCAGGCCCCTGTTTTCATGAAACATGATCACTCACAACATGCGCTCACATGATCCCCCTCACCACCCCGAGGGCTTACCAAGACCCTTGATGAAGCTAATGACACTAGCCCTGCTCCACCTCGCTGGCACTTCCATGGTGCAGGTGGTAAGTTGGTCCGAGAAAGAAAACTGGGATAATTGGAAATGGATGGAGAAAAATTGGCACACGTGGCACCTAAAGCCTGAGTACAGTCTTCATGATGGATCAAAATCAGAAGATCCTGGTTAGAGATAAATTAATCAGAAATGTGTTTTTATCCAGCTCATCCGGCATGACTAACCAAAGCTAAAGGTGAGAAGCTCCATCATCTCACAGGGGAAGTAAAGAAAATCCAGAGAGTCTCATGGCAGCACAATTAATCCCCGAGCCGAAGATGAGCTCAGCTCAGATGAAAAGTACTCCCGTCGACCACAAGGAATGGTCAAACGATCTCTTCGCTGGATACGCCAGGCCGGAGGTGGAGTCGTACCAAAGAGACACGTGAACCTTCAGACCAGTCACCGAGTTTCAGCTTCATCTCCAAATTGCCACCTCCAATTCGGAGTCCGCAGTTGACGCCTGGAAAGTCAACTGGAAACACATTGCTGGGAGTTTTCAAACTGTCCCTAAGTTGCGTTCCGAGTCCCCTTGTGGAGATTGACTAGAAGAATTTCAACACTGCCCGAAGAGAAGCACTAGGAAGGAGGGAAGCGAGCTATTTTTAGAGCACCACTCCCACCGACACCACCCCCCACCCCACACTACTCATATACAAGTGCACACATGCAAATATAGACGTGCAAAACTAAGTCATGTGGACCAACTACAAAGGAAACTGCACCAATAATCAAATGCAGCAGATGAAAACACACGCTAATAATGGATACGGTAACCTAGCCAACTTGGGTAACATCCCTTCCGCCACTTTAAACCAGGGATTGTCAAACTTTTTGGTTACGGGGAGAATTTTATCAATCCTAATGTATGGTATGATCCTTATGAGAACAAAAAAACGTATTTTGTCGGGATTTGAAGTCATGGGAATTAGTCATATTTTTCCAAGTTGTAATCTCTATGGTTGGAGAGCAACTGCTTTGAACCATTCTGTTGGAGATACAAACCTTTGGACAAATTTAAAACTCAGACACTGTCTTGCATCTCTTTCTGTTTTTTCGCTTTGTACTGGAGCCCGTTTAGGCAGCCAACCAAAAGAAGCGACCAACAGGTTCGCTAATTTGTTGGTTCCTGCCAAGCAATAAGATGCTTAGATCACACCAGGAAGAGGAAGGAGGAAATGAAGATGGGAAGCTGATGGGGAAGCCACAGACAACTATGGTGAATTATTGTTCACATCACACATTTGTGGTGAATCACGACTTGCAAGCCTTGTGAGGTAATGCGCCCTATCTCACTGTCAAATACAAATGTCAGGTATGTTCTTGTGGGTGGATGACGGGGTGGAAAGATTTAAAAAAATAAATAAAAAATGACGAAACTCCAGCAAGTAACCTGATCTTCTTCCTTTAAGAAGAGACCAACTCTTTCCATTTGCAATGTCATCCAGACTTCAGACAAGACACGGAAACATCTGGATCCATCAGGGCATGGAGCATGAGTCACCATCCTCGGTTGGTGAGTGTGCACGATGACGCGCGACTGTTATTTCAGCACGGCCGGCGTGAAACAGTTTGCTGTTTAAGCGGTGATTGGGCTCGATAAGCCATTTGATCTTTCTGCCGTCCTGTCCATTTGACCTTGGAGCTGAGACTAGTTCTGAAAGACACCGGAGTCAAAACTGGTGGTGATGATTTGAATAAAAACGGGGAATATTTCAAAGGTTTGTTCCTGGCGTTTAGTCCAAGTCACGGTTATAATTGTCTTCATTCGTTCATTTGTTTTGTTATTTATTTATTTATTTATTTATTTTTTACTTAACTACAAGCCTGATCCTTTTGGACTTCTGAGATCAGATGAGATTGGTACTTTTCAAAGTAGTATGGTTGCCTACATCAGCGTTTCTCAACCATGGTACTCGGGGCATGCTATCCAGCTTGTTTTCTATGTCTCCCTATTCCCAACACAGCTGATCCCAATGACAGCTCATCAGCAGGCTCTGGAGAATCCTGATAACGATCCACACCTGCGTTGGAATTGGGAAACATGGAAAATAGGCTGGATAGTGTCCCCGAGGGCCAGGGTTGAGAAACACTGGCCTAGATGATGCAGATGATATACCTGGTCAAAATCATAATAGCCAATAGACACATGGCAAATACAAAACAGATTACAAATCGACCCAAAAAGCTTTGGATGAAATGATTTGACAGACAAAAACAGAAGATATTTTTGTTATAATTAGTTCGTCTGAATTAGTTTTGTAAACAGTTTCAATTATCTTATTTTAGAAGATGAAAATGTTTTTTTTTTCTATTTTTAGTTTTCACTAATTTGTTCATTTTTTCCAATTATGTGAAGCTTGCCCCACCGTGATGCAAATGAAGTGCTGTGTAATTAACATAGCAAAGTGCTGAGGTGTATCCACTGTATCCTCAGCTAACCCCTCATCCACTCTCAGCGCATTACGTAAAGCGGCTAAACGCTGTGACACGGTCCTGTCAAGACTGCCAAGTGAAAATACGCAAGATGCAGCCCGCATTTGCAGCTGTCATTTCTGGGTGTTACTCACTGCCGGCGAAAGACTTGAGCAGAGACTTGAGGCTGATGTCGAAGAACCCGGAATCCTGCTGGCTGGTCGCCATGGCTGCAGGGGCTACGTCGCCACGGTGACAGACGGTGGAGGACAGGGATGAGGCGTTGCGGATGGAAAAGTGGCGGAATGAGGGATGCGTGCTCTCGGTGTTGCTATCTTGCCGGCAAAACAACGCCCAGCCCCTCTGTGTTTTGCTCTCTCAGGACAACGATACACAGATGTCGTCGGGAGATGAGAGCAGCCAATCCTCTTAGAGGCCAGTTGGAGTGTGGGAAGGGGGAGGGAGTAGGGCTGGGGGGTGAAGGGAAAAGGATGGAGGCCTAGAGACCGTAGCTTGTAATTTAACCTGGTGCGCTATTTTGCCATTTACCGTAGTCTTATTTTTAGCTCTGCTTCATTGATTATCTCAAGTTTATTTGTCAGGACGAATTTATTTCTCCCATAGAATTAATCTTAGCAGCTTTCGTATTGCAACGTGACTATTTTTCATAAAAGCGGCTTCATTCCTGGTAATACTCAGACAACACAAGTAGAATCAATTGTGTTCCGTAAAACAAGAAAAGACCGGTGGAAGGCAATCACAGAGTCAATCGCGATGAACATTGCCAAAGGCACGGTGCCCATTTATACAATGGAAAAGCAGTGGTTTACCCACACTTTTGACATGAGGTATGTTTGTGCTTCCAAATAGCAAACATTTTGCCAAGGGGGCCATACTTACCTCACCTGTACAAGTCTAGTCTGTCTGTACATGTCTATGAGACAGTAGGAGGGGGGTGCAAACCCGACTGGGCGGTCACGCAGTGTGCTTAATTCAGCACCTAGTTTTCATGAATGGCCGACTGCAATTCAAGATTTGACTCGCCAGTGAACAGCGTAGCAGTATCACAGATGGAACGGCCAAGCAAAATGATGTTCTTTGTTTATCAAAATGCAATGTTAAATGAGCTAAGTCTAAGAATGCACAATGTTGATCGGACAGTATCAAACTGACAGTCAGTTGATGACAAAACGCGCACATACATTCTTCACGTCAGTCTGAGCCAGCTGTGTCAAGCAGACACCACAGTGTTATCTGATAACCTCAAATAGTACTGGCATGCTATGTGATGGTTGGATCACTTAAAACGACCAATCAGGAGTGTGTCGCGCATACCTGCTCATGTCACGTGAACTTTGTGTTGCAGCACGGTAGAAAATAACTGACGTTAATGAAATTTGAGTTGATCTAGTGTTAAGCAATTTCTTCGAATCAGACCTGGCAACCTCCCTGACATTCTGTCATGGCCCTGCTAATAACGCACATGACCACGAAGAAGAAGTAGAAGGAAAAGGACCTTGTGACGTTAAAGTGAGCAACCCTGACACAAATTAAACAGTTTTTGTTGGGGCTAACATCAACTGACAAACGCGGTTGTCTCTTTTAGACGAGTGGACAAGCGACTGAACAGGAAACCGAGAACCGAATCGAAATCAAATGACGCATCTTTGGCACACTGACTTGGTGAGATAACGGTTGAGGTATTTAGACAAGGTACTTACTCACTGAAGTTAGTTGAGAGATTACGCCTGATGCCAAGAATTTAAATGTTTTCGGTTTTTGAGGCTGTCACAGACATGCAGAAGAGGGTGGCTTCCAACAGGTAGCAAAAGATTTTGTAGTGGATGAAACCAAGCTAGCTCTCCTGGAGGGTGAAGACTAATTACCTAACATTCGACAATCTTCACCTCAATGCATTTGCATAAGCCTGTCCCATTCAAATGAGGTTTATCGTGAATCATCAATTATTGTTAGGTGGCCCTTGCCTGTGTCCATTTCAATAACAAATCTTTGAAGGGAAGTCGCATGTAATCACCTACCTACGATGATCCGTGTTCGCCGTCTGGACCTGGACTGGAACTTGGAAAATCTCCCGATGAAGTCGATGGGATCATACATGTGCAAAGGCAGTGGCAATGAGGCAATGCGCTCCATGACAATCCCATCCTGGCTTTGGCTTTCATCATACAGGTCCTGATCCAGGCTTTGACTTTGGCTTCTCAGCGAGAGGCTGTCAGCGTAGTCTGATATTTCACTTTCAGCCCCGAGGCTGGCGATGCTTCCAAAATCCTCTAAGGACATCATTGTTGGACAAGTCCTTTTCTCATCAGTTTGCCGTTAAAACCTCAGACTCACCCTTTACTGGAAGAAGATGCATGATGTCTTGAAAGGGAACAATAAAGAACTGGTTCTGGAAATTTTTTACAAATAATTCAAAGTCTTAAAGTTTCAGTTTGCACTTCCAATGGCTTCTCACTATGAGTCGGTTCTATCCACCACAAAGTCACCAGAGTCAGTCAAAGTATTCCAGCTTTGTCCTCACAAAAAGTTTGCGTCCGAGGTGTTCTTCGGTTTCTGAGATCTTTTCTGTCAAATCCCAGGTCTGGTCTTTGTTGTCTCTGTCAAGCTTCTAACTCTCTGAGGCACAATTGCGCTTCCTCAACTCTCAGGTGGTGAACAAGGGAGGGATCCAATTCCGAGAGTGTGTCGTGATTGGTTGCAAGAAAATGTTTGGGTGGATCTCCTTGCCCTTTCTTCTTCCACTTGCTGTCTTTTTCTCTTAATGCTTAGGGGATTTTCCAACACTCCCACAGATCATACGTGAAGAGCTACTCCCAACACCTGCTTCCTTCTTCTTTTTCATGCATCTCGCAGCAGTGTTGAAGTGTGATAGAATGGCATGCATGCGTAGTCTTGATCCAGACGGCAGACACATGTGACATGTGGGTGTGAGTAAGCGTTTGAGTTCCTGCAGCTCACTGGTCGAGGCTGTTTAGCCAGTTACAGTAACCTCAACATGTTAATGGTGTTGGGTTACTGGGAGATGACACACCCCTCAAAAAAGAGGGCGGGATGGAGCCAAACACAAACAGGAAGAGCCGTCAACGTTACGCCGGGACAGACTCGCAAGTTTGACTGTTAAACTTGATAAGCAGATAGCTTTTGAAAAGATAACATGCTAGGATTCCAGCATAGACAATTCCTCTCACAGAAAATGTCTCAAACAGTTCATCATCATACAGGTTGCACAGGCATGGAATACAACTAAGTGTTTTGAGGAACGTGTGGCTTCCTAGTTCTATCAAAATCAGAAATAAAAAAATAAGGAACAAAAGTCATCCTTTCCCAATTTAGCACAAACAAGCAAAGAAACATCAAGAGTTTGCGAAGAGCCTTTTACTGACAGCTGAGACACAAAAAAAGTATCTGGTTCTGTTTCTCTGTAGAAAACCTAACCCCTGGGGGCCCTTTTCGCTGTTGATGCCACCATTGTCATGACATCACCCCCATTGAGCGTCACACCCAAGAGGCCCAATGTGTGAAAACAAGCCGCTTCACGTTTCAGCTGAATGGGATGGAAAACATCACAGGGGAAAAAAAAAAAATCATGAATGCTGATGGCTCAAGACAAGCTCAATTTTGAAATTATTCTTAGAAAGTGATGATAAAAGCCAAAGCTGTATCTTTTATTAGAATTAAAATCACTGGAATGACAAAACAAACTACCCTAAAATGAACATTTCAAATGAAAATGGCAGGATTCCATTATGAGGGCCCCAGGAAATTAAAAAAAAAGTTCCTTAGATGGATTCTTTGTATATAAATGGCAGACTTCAGTCAACGGGTCTATGCTTAACATAATAAATATCCCTAAAATGGACACTTCAAAACCAAACAACAAATTAGTCAAGGGGACCTCTACAAATTCGAAGAAATGCTTTGAACCAAAATGGCTGAATTCAGTCAAAAGGACCTCGGGTGTTGGAAAAAAATATATATGTTTCAAACCAAAATAGCAGAACTGTGTCAAAAAAGCAGATCTGAAAATTAACTTAAAATGGATGATTGGCTTACCATTACAAATTTACCATTTAAAGCTCATTGAGAAGGTATGATCTACATAAACATTTGTTTTTTTTAATAAACTGTCTATCTTGAACGCCTTTGGTTTGCTGATGACATCAAATTAGATGTTATGGACTGAAGCGTTGAGTTTGGCAGGAAATGGCAACGGGACAAAAGGTGTGGCGCTGCAAAGCCGAGGCGGTACAAACTCACTATTATTTTTCTTACTTCTGTTCGCCAACTGACAATTACGGCTCATCAATTAAAGACACGCTGACGGAAGCGATGGCAATCTTACTCTGTGATCAGTTTACGCCAGTTTGGCAAGCTGGCTTTGATTATTTTGCGTGCTCTGTCTTGTGACAAGCTGCTCTACTTGCTTAGCTCGACCTGATTAGTCAGCGTGTCATACGGCAGAAGGTCAACAACTAGACTCAGGATAATCCCATGCATTGTTTCTGATCTCCATGTCCTAGGGCTGGCCGATATGGCCTTAAAAGAAAATCTTGCTAAAAAAAAAAAAAAAAAAACCTTTAGAAAAACACGATTTCATCTGTCACGGTCTTCTCTCAGCTTGTATCTTGGAAGAACATACTGTACCTCAGGTCAAAAGTTACCAAAATATGGATAAATTGCTACCTTTTTTTCTTCACAATTGCCTTCCACCGGGCACATTTCCTGCCATACGGGAAAACAATGTGAAATTGATTCCATTTCAAGTCATTTAATTTAAAAAAAATTGTCACCAGAGGTCAGAAGAATCCCTAACGAGTCTTAATTGATTCTTCGCGGGTCGACAGCACAGGAGAAAGGAGGCGACTGGGCTGCAGCCACAACGGCAGTTGCTTCATCAGCAGTTGTTGTTTTTTTTTTTTCTTCAAGTAGCAACTGTCATTTCATCCAACTGACGTAATGGTCCCGTGAAGCTCAAAACGAAGCTAAGCCATGAAGTCAAGTCAACAGTCTTGCTCAACAGGTTTCTGATGAGTCGTTGACAAAAGAGTGGTTGTGTCTTCTGCCTGTGTGGGGGACAGGTGTTAAGTGTTTTTCTTTCTTTTTTTTTTGGCCCTTCAACTAGCAAACAGTGTTTGATTTATAAATTGAAGAAAACTAACTAAGCAAGCCTGAGACTGGGGAACAAGAAAGGTCAACTAAGAAAATGTTTATAAATGTGCAGCATGGTTTTATGTGATTCACTCCAATTCTGACACTGGATGAGCCACTACAATTTCTATGAACTTTTTGATAACTCAGTGAGAGACATATATGGGCAACCAGTTCAGTCGAAAATGGTGAGTGAGCAACCCTGTCCAACAAGTGTGCAGAGGAGGGCATGAACAAGTTGACTTGTGGCGCATTATAAAGTCTGCAGTTCAAGAGTTCACTAGGTTGACAGGTGAAATTCATTATGCCAAATCCCGCATAGTAACAAATGACAACACGCTGCAGTTTGCATTTTACATTGAACTACATTGCATTGTAGGTTGAATTGATTTCCATGACATACACTGAAGGAGGGACAAATATGTTCTGGGATCTGGACTTTACTTGAGTATTATTTTTCTGAGCACTTTTTACTTTTACTTCTTACATTTGCAAACATCAGTTGCATTTCAGCTCACTGTCAAGTCACAAATTTCCACCCAGTGGATCAGTTGCATTGATGCTACGCAAACAGATGTGAATTCTACACACAGCAATGGTGCCCCCTTGAGTCCATTCTATTACCCACGTTTGTTATTGTCAAGGTTAAAGGTTCTCAGGATAAACACTGGCGATCAGAAGTACACCACAGACTGAGAAATAGCCATAATTGACAGTAAAATGGGAACTTCAAACCAAAATGGCTGAATGTTGTAAATTGAGTGACCATAAAGATAGACGAAATAGTCATAAAATGGAAACTGATTTGTTATGTCTGGAATTCAGTCAATGTGGCCTCTTGTATTAAACAAAATGTAACTAAAATGGACACTTGAACCCAGAATAGTGTAATTCAGTCACCAGGATTGCGAGGAAAGGACAAAATGTCCTACAAAATGACACTTCCAACCAAAATGACAAAAGGAGGCACAGGGACATCTAAAGCGATTCTAAAAATGGAAACTTCACAACAAAATGGCAGCACTGAGTAAATTGGACACCTGGAAATTGACAAAATGTGCCTGCAATTGACACTTCAAACCAAAATAGCTGATTTTAGTAAATAGAATTCATACGCTGAGCATAGAGAAATTTGGGGAAAATGGTGAGACATTTAAAAACAAACGGGGGAAATAAAATCTAAACTTCAAACAAACAGAAATTGGACACAACATTCTTAACGGATATAAACAACAACACATTCTGGCATGTTCATCATCTCTGCACGTAAACACACTTGCGTTAGGTAATGTTTGCAGCACCTGAGGCCACGTTAAGACAAGGAGTGGATTCTGAGGAATGTCTAGTGTGCGTGTGCACACGCCTGTGTGTGCAGACTTGCCTGGCAGAAAGGCCAAACCATGGAAGACAGTTGGTACGTGGTGCCAGGTGGTATCTACGGCAACAATGATGACAATGAGTAAAGATGGGCGCGAGTTCAAAACATGGTGGTTGAAGTGGTTTTTTTTCTTTGTTAAATACAAGGCTGCTCCTTTTCCCACCAGCTGGTGGCACTCAACCTCTTAAGTCCTACAAAACAATCTAACTTTTTAATGTTTGGATCCAAGTAGTTTGTCTGGAGTGTCTAAGTACATATATACGTCTATCATTCTTTATGCTTGCAGTGTTTTGATGAAAGCATACCACTGAAATGTTATTAAAACACCTACTATGTCTCTCCTTGGTACATGCACGTCTCGGGTCACTACTAAAATGTATGACGTCAAAGGCTTTTGTGATTCCATTGTACTTTTGCAAACATCATACACTAGAAATGCATCAGGCACCAGGCCTCCGTACACACGGCAAAATGAGCACCCGTGGGTGGGAGTGGGAGCAAACAATCCACTCATGATGACCTACATCATCATCATCATCATCATCATCATCATCAATCATCGTCATCGGAGACTGACCCACTTCTACACAACCTGTTGCTTGGATGAATTCAAAATAACGCTTATGAAAAAAAGAAAAGATGTGATACATGTTACCTGTTAGCATTAGGCTACTTCACCTACTTGGTGGTACAGGGACAAGCCTACCAACTAGCAGCTAGTAAACTAGCCACACTAAGTGGTGTGTTCGGGTATAGAGCTAGTTGATTTGATTTTGTTCCCCAAGCTGGATTTTATTTTATTTTTCATGACATCAATCATCCTGCTAGAATGTTCTTCGAATATTTCTAGTGGATTACTCAATTTGTTATTGCACCCATTAATCATAATTTAAAAAATATATATTTTGCATTACAATGTGTTGCAAAGTCATGTTTTGCCGATTACCGTTTATTACCTGGAGATTGCTGTTTATTTGGTATTGTTCAATGATTAAACAAAAGCAAATAATCAACAATGAAGCAGTATCACATGAGGGAACAATGTCGTCACTAGGGCTGCACGATATTGGAAAATACTGACATTGCGATTTTTTTTTTTTTGGGGGGGGGGGGTCTGCAATTATTGCAATATTGCAATATTAAAACTCATTCACTGCCAGTCATTATAGAAAATTTTTACATTTCCAATACTCACGTGATATTCCATTCAATAATTATATATAAACCGAATCTACCAAATAACAGAATAGACTCCCTACTTTTTGTCCCGTCCCGTTCTTTTATAATTGACAGCAGAAAAATGTAGGTTTGCCAAAATACAGCCATTTCTCCCATGGACTCTGAAACTGTGTTTATTTCCTATAAAATGGGGCAATGATGTCATCTACCGGTGGTTGGGCATCAGTAAAGTTGTTTCCAAGTTTGATATTTACAGTGGAGCATGCTCAGATTCGCCCCCATTTAGCACCGCTCTAAAAAATACAATTGACAAGTATACTTGTCAAAGGCAGTGAATGAGTTAAAAATGTAAGAATTTTCACCAGATGACTTGATAGCGGTTTGGGAAGAATTTGTTTAACTCACCATGACACTATTGTATTCATATAAATGTACTGCTTTTTATATCGCGCTTTGGTGCCCAAATCGCTTTACAATATTAAACGCGCATTGCATTTGGTCTCTGTTGTAATGAATGGGGGTAACTTTTTCAAATCAAATTTTTGTCTTAGGAATGCAACTACAACTGGGGGGGGGGGGGTGGTGACTGATTAGCAGAAGGGAGGGGGAGAGCGCGAGAGGTCGCTTACTACCTTTATGAAACAAAACAAACGTTTGCTTGCTCTAAAAAAATCAATAAAAACATTGCACGTCTTGCGATGTGGCTATCGCTCACACGCATATTGCGATTACGATGTTCAAATGATATATCGTGCAGGCCTAGTAGTCACTGAAAATAATGATTATTTTTGTAATACATTAAGCTGACTCTATTTCATGAATTAAGTATGATTCAGTTGCTGATTTGACCGATAACATGCCAGAAAATAGGCAAGAAGTGAATTGAGGTGTGTTGAGCAGCTTCATTTAGACAAAATTAGTCCTTTGCTATCATATTGTAGCATTAATATTTGATTTATGCCAAATATCAGGGGTTCACTGGAGCCAAATTGACTCTAAATAGACATTTCAAAGCAAAATGGCCGCTCATTGTGTCCCCTATTTTTGGACAAAATGTCTCTTAAACAATTAGGTACAATTTAAGGTACGATTTCATTACATCATAGTTCATATGTGTCAGTCATAACTGAACATATATCTTTGTGACGTTACCCTCCATCTATCTCATTCGATTGCATCTTTACGTTGGAAGGACGACCCAAACTGTCACCGAAGCACAGAACAATGGAGTTAAGTGGGTCGCCAACGCAGACAGGCTGTGGCAAACAGCTGGTGATATGGAGGGCCTCGAGCAGAAGGTGGGGATGATGGTGGTGGTGGCGGTGGGGGCTGCCTGGCCAAAAATAGATTACTAGTCAAGCCTCGCTATTCGCGGGGGTGAAGAACCAGGAAGCAAATTGCAAAAATTTGTGAGGAGTTTATGACCCCCACAATAACGTTATAAATTGCCTATATTAACAGTTTAAATCCTAAAAATACATTTCAATAGCAAGACAGTTAAATGGGCACTGGTTGTTCATTACACTGAGCAGTTCGCCATTAAAGCTAATAAACAGTTAACTTGTAGCATTAATAGGATTGATCCGGACCGTTGTCTGCATCATCTTGTGACATTTACCAACCTGCTTCCTCCACTGTCTACCACCTGCTTCGCTCACCTGTTGGACATGTTCTGAAATCTTCCATCATGCTGCTGTTTTTTGTTAAGTCAGCCAGTTATCAGCTAACTATAGTTTCTATAATTAGCTTTATCGAAACTTATAAAGAGCACACAAAACAAACTTGAATATAGGAGTCAACAGTACATTTTCTGCAAATTTTGTCCAAGTTGGTCAATCAGCAATGGTTCACTGTATATCCATAATAACATCTCGTAAGACCATGCCCCAAAAAGCAAAAGAAGTCGGCCCATTTTGATTGGAGGCGCCTATTTTAGGGGCTGTTTCACTTCACAACATGAAATTGGGTAGACATGTCTAAGTGTCTATCATGAGCAGATGGGGCAAAAATGTCATCCGTGAAGTAACTGGAAGTCTGCCATTTTGGTTTGAAGAGCCCATCTTAGGGTTGTTTTAGCGACAAACTGTTCCTACAGAATTTCAACCTTAACTACATAGATGGACAACAATAAATTGAAAAAAAGACTTTGAGTCCTCATCATTGCGTGTGAATGGAGACAAGCCGAGTTAGACGACTTCCCATATTTTTATTTTAATTCAGCCCCCGAAGCCAGCTTCAGCATGACATTTGGTAGACATGTCTATCATGACTAGACATGTGAAAATACACAGGAAGTCAGCCACTTTGGTTTGAAGCAGCCATTTTTGGGACATTTTGGACATTTCCAGGTATCTTTCAAAGACAAATTTGAATTTGAATTGATATATCTGGCCAATTTGTAAAACTTTTTGAGTTTTTGTCATTGTGTGTGATAAGGATAGTGTCAGACTCATTTGACAATAAGACTGTCATTCGCCCCCCCATGCAAAACACCGCCCCCCAAACAAAAAAAATCAATGCACTTGGCACACAACATTATTTATTTAACGCTAATCAGCATCACAATCAATTATATCCAGTTGAAAGTCGAGCCCATTTATAATCATTTTATATTGGTTGGTTTCATCTCTACCTCTGCTTACATTAGCAATTAGCTATGCTAATTTGACTGCCTTTTTGTCACGAGCACCATTATTATCAAATGTACGGTTAGCATCTCCCCAATTCTCGCAGCAGGCTGCCAATTATTCATGGCGTAAATGTTACAAAATAGTCTCTCTTTCTAATACCAGCCGTGGCCAAAGCTAAGTCGTTAGCCACAGAGCTAGCCCAGAGCCCCTGTGGTCGTCACATCTTCCATCAAAACATCGCCCGCCTCTGCCTTTGTGGTCAACGCCGAGGCGGGCAGGCAACGCCAAAAAGCCCCGACACGACACCAAATCGCAAATGTACCTTCTCTTTGTCGATGTGTGCGCTCACTGGGCCATCCCGGGACATCTATTCAGCTTGTTTTCGTGATGTTTGTCTGGTTAGTGCTCATCCGTCCGTCTGTCTCGCCTCTCCTCGCTCCGGCTGACAGCACAACAGCAACCGACCAGCACGCAGCGGCGAGATGGCCTGGGACACGCCCCTAGCAACCAATCACAGACTCCCATTCGGGGAAACTGGCAGCAAGGGCGTCTCCTATTGGCTGGTGTCAGGTGCTCGTCAACGTGTCGCTAGGGGCGCACCTCGGCCCAAGGGCAGGACACCTGCCATGGAGGATGCTGAGCGAGTCAAGTGAAATGATGGAAGAAAAGCCCGCAGACAAAAAAAAAGCAGAGACTGGATGTGTGTGTGGATTTAAAGCAAAGCAGCTGTGCAAACAAATAACAGGGTTGACTTGTATTCAGACAGCACGGAGGACAACAAAATTTGCGTAGGGTGTTTGGAAGTGGCCGCCTTGCCCCTGAAATGGCAGCTTCAAACCAAAATGGCTGACTTTCTGTAAATTTTAATTTGTTTATAGCTTTTTCAGACGTTTTTGTGGCTCTTCATGGTGAACCAGTTTATGCGAAACGAGACTTCGGGGTCTGAATCTTTAAGATGATTTTGAGTTGACAGTAGTTTCTTGTTCTGCCAACACGCAAAACGGAAAACTTTTATTTATTTATTTATTTATATTTTACAATTTCACATCACCCATTTGATTACACAAAATTCAAATGTCTTTGACAAGTCTGTCTATGAAGTACCCCAAAATTTCCAAAATTGACCGTGAAATGGCAGCCTTAAACTAAAATGGCTCTCTTACTGCATGTGAATGTTATAGTATGGATTCTTGAGACTTTTTTGTGGGTATACTAATGCTGAACCTATCTGCCAAAGTAGTTCGGTGCATTATTCTGTATTGATACTCCTCGCAAAAAAATAAATACATAAATAAATAAATAAAATAAAATAAAATAAAATAAAATAAAATAAAATAAAATAAAATAAAATAAAATAAAATAAAATAAAATAAAAATCATCAGCCGCTTCATTAGGTAGCTATGACTGATATCAAGAACAACCGTCAAAAAGATAATGGTGCTCAATTTTTATTGACACCATCACGAGCAGTCAGTCTTTCTGGTCAATTTAATAAAAATCCAACACGCAAGAACCTTATCAAATATTGTGCAGGTGCACCTAATGTTGTAGCGGGGTGTGAGTGTGCATTCACAGTTGTGGTTTGGTGGCTATAAATAAAGAAGTGCAATGTTGAAAGAAAGCAGGAAGTGGAGCAAGGCTTCAGTTCTCTATCGGGAGCATTCGCACAACCGAATCATAATTTTAGAACAGGATCACACGTGCTGCACACTTCTTGTACGGAAAAATTTAGTACTATTATTATTTATCCGAATGAACTAAAACACAGGACAACCTGAACAATAATAACACTAGGAGCATGATAGAAGTACATGCAACTTAAATTCTAATATTCGTTTTATAGGAAATTGCAATAATAATGTACTTCCAACAGTATATCCTCTTCATTTTGTACTCATTATCTTGTCTTAAATGCTTCCACGACTACAGGTTTGTGGCTGTAAGATGTTTTATTTTTTTTTGGTCCAATAAGATTTTAGCCTCTGTAAGTTGCTATGTCAATGTAATCTGCCCAGGGCCTTCGAGAAGCAGTGCTGGCCAGCGTTACTCACTTGTAACGTCAGAATGAAACTGTTGTGTGCTTGCGCGCACATGTGCCGCGCGTGTGTGTACATACTGTAAAAGGTGATTCATGACAGGTGGACATTTTGAGTACATAAAATAAGCACTTGACCTACAGTATTTGAGTGACGCATCAGACTGATTTTGTTTTTTTAACTTTTAGCCAAGTGGCCCAATTTAAACTGTACAACAAGCTGCATTTCAGTCTACTTTAAAAAAAAAAAATCTCAAGAAAAGCTTAAAAGCTTGTGCCATTGGCATTCAAAAAAGCAGTTTCAAATGTAAACTTCTTAATTGACGTTTACTGTCACTTATATCGAATTTAAGAATTTTCCATACTTTTTAAAGACCACTTTTCGAAGAATGATAGACACAAAAATGAAGAAAATGAATAGAGTTGCGAAACTGAGAGTGAGCTATGAGAGTGAAACTTGACAATTACTGAAATAATAATAATTAAAAAAAAAAATGACAGCAGTATCCGTTTTTAATTTGGGGTGAAATTCACAATTTGTTGGTTTTGTGCTCAACTAGTGGATTATTTTGTGCACTGATGTAATACATAGCCAAGTTTTTTTTATTGTGGGGTTTGGGGTTATTTTTTTATTTTTATTTTATTTTTTTGTATTTTATTTTTACTGATCTGTTATCACCACAGCGTTATTCGATCGTTTGATAGATTTTCCTGTTTTGGATTTCAAATTAAAGTCCAGGCACCGTTCGTCCTACGTTAGTGAAACACCAAATAGAACGTATGTCAAATATGAGACCTTAAATATTTTTTCTTACGCTTGTGTCATATTTTATTTTCGTGCTCTAACTAAGACGTCAGCTGCTCGGTATTATTTGCTTTTATTTTGAAGGCTATGTTGACCCAACCTCCGGCTCATGTTTGCTGCTAGTTAGCCCAGTTAGCTGGCTAGCTGCGGGCATAATATCCTCTCTCACCGAAACAAAAGAAGAACACAGACGAATGCATTAGTAATTAAATGTGGCACGTCGGTCGTTCGTTGGTGTAAAATCAACATTCGTCTAAAAAAAAACGTTTTGTTTTTTTTGCCTTCATCAAGTCACTATGGAAGTCATCGTTTATTGCGCAGCTTTTGCGACCCCTGGAGGACCTCCAAAGAATCGTCGTCGTCTTCTACTCATCAGTAGGTCCGCTTGTACTGGAAACGGATGTCCACTTATAACTTTACCGAAATTCTGTTCCTAACTGGAATGACTGATTCCGGAGTTAGAGACCAGTTATTTGATCGATTCTGCACATAAATGGATATAAGAGGGGACTTTTTTTTTTTTTTAGTGTCTAGAGGATTTTGTTCCTAAACTGTATAGCCTATTAACAACGTTATTTTTTTTGTTTGTTTTTTGTTTTTCTTTTAAACCAACAGGCCACAACTTTTTTAAATTTAATTTTATTATTATTATTTTTTTACACTATAAGCTCTATGTGTTTGTCTATGCCTGTTTGGAATGCTGTTGGACAGTAAATGTAACATCTTATATCATCTTATCACACGTGAGTGCAAAGGCCAAAAGCGTAACTTGCTTTCTCATAAACACAAACACACCCATCCTCACTCACAACAATATTGAATTTTCGGGAATAAACGTGTGAGGGGGGGGGGGGGGGGGGGTATCATATGAAGAAAATATTTAATATTGTCAAGAAACGTATGTAATTTTCTGAGGGAAAAAAATGCAATTTTATAAGGGTGGTATTTTATGAGAAAACATAATTTACAAGAAAAACATGCAATTTCTAAGAAAAAAAATATGTAATTTATTAGGGAAAACAACATGTAATTTTGTGAGAAAAAATATGTCATTTGCGGAGAGCGAAATCTCAGTCATTTACGAGGTCAAAAACATCAACTTTTGAGGAAAAACATTTAAGGTTTTTCATTTAGCTTTTCAAAAATACCTCTTGTGTCAACACAAAAGCATAATTTTAACATAATTGTATTTTTTAACAAGAAAAAGATGATGTTTTTACAAGCAATGCTTGTAATGACTTGCAAACCTGGGGGCCAAAAATGTCTCGAAAAGGCCACAACCTCAATGGCTTGCAGTAATCTGGAGCACATGAGTCAAACAGTTTAGACCACATAAACTAAAAAAAAAAAAAAAAAAAGTTTTCCTCAATTAGTTGCAGGGAGAGGAAAAACACTGAGAGCAAGTGGGAAAGTACACAGCAGTGAGGCGAAGTTTTTGTTGTTACAATGAGGAGGGCAAAGTGTGCAAACAGATAAAGGAGGCAGTAAAACGAGGTCTTTATGTGACTTCAAGAGCCGGGCGCCCCGGTGGAGACAAAAAAGACAAATACCGGCCAGCGTGAGCAAACAAGTCATGGAGCCAAAAAGCCCGGAATGTTGTCGCTCTGCAATAAAAACATATAAATGAGATAAAGTCACTCTGGTTGACTCACTGATTGAGTGGCTCAAACTTGCTGTAGCCACAAGTACTTCTACTCAGCTGGCAGGTAAAGGAGAAAGGAATTTGTAAATATTTTTACAATATCAATTCAAATGCTCAACTGGGTTACACAGATGAATGAGGGGGGTTATAACCCCATCAAGCCCATATGTAGCACCATCCCTGCCGCGTGGCTCATGGAGCTGTGTGTGTGTCAGTATTTATTTGCAGAGCAGTGACCCACTTTGGTTGAGTACACGTGAGTGGAAGCAATAGGAGCAAACGCTCTTGGGCTGCTTTCAAAATAAGGGCACGTAACTTTTTTTTTGTTTTTGTAAATGTCAGATTTTCAAACACACATCACCAACTGGAGCTTACTGTAATTACATTTTGGTAGTTATATTTTAAGACGGTTTAATCAAATCGAGTTTTTGAGGTCACTTTAGTGACATTTAAGACATTTTTTCTATTTGAAAAAAAAAAAGAAAAAAGAAAACTGTCAATGTTAAGACTTTCGAGGCTGCTTTTATCAAATTCAAGATTTTAAAATGAACTTAAGTGATAAATTTAAGGAAGACGTTTATCAAATTTTCAATTTTAGGAGACTTCAATCAAGCCGAAGTATTTAGACGGAAAGGCGTTTTGTTTCGTTTTATTTTGTCAAGAGCCCGGAAGTGGCACGCTCTCAACGTGACGGGCTTGGCGGCGTAATAAAAACGAGGCGCTGAGTAGCCACCGTCAAAACATTATAGCGAGCGATCAAGAAGTCAAGATGGGACAAGAAGAACAAGTCGAACAGTCAAGGATGACAGTAACGGAGCTTCACGAGTTTCTCCGGAGACCCCCGAGCGGATTTTCGGTGGAGAGCAACCCGCTGTGCACAGTCGTCCGCGGGGACCCCGACAACAGCCTGCTGTTGGCCGACCCCTGCGACACGTCGGCGGGCGGCAGCGTCGTCTTCCACGGCTCGCTGGGCAGGTTGGTTTGGAGACGGGGTTAATCAATAAATGGAAAGTTTCCACGCAAATAGAAGAATTAAAGCAATAAATGCTGACGTTAAAAATTGAAGTTGTGAAAAATATTGGCGTCAGTAATTTGTGTTTCAACAAAGTGATACATTTTTAATTAAAGTTCTGTTTCAGTCACAATAAATGTTTACGCGTATTTTTTTTAACAAAGTGATAAATTGTTGACATGAAAGTACACATTTCATTTGTGTTTAAGTTATAAATGTGACATGAAAATATAAGAATTAAAGTAAGTGATAAATGTGACATGAAAAAATACAAATTGAAGTCATGTTTGTTTGTTTTTTCCAAACTAAACAGGTGTGTCAAAGTGAGAAACTTGTGGCAGTACAGCGACTTCCGAAGGAGCTTGGTATCCAAAAACATTTTCATGCTGGTGACCATGCGCACGCCTGAAAGCGCAGGTACAGTATGCCAAACGCTGAGAGATGAGCATCACGCGCATGCGATTGTACGTTCGAAAACATTGCTGCTGATTCCCTGCAGAGTTTGCTAAGCGCTACGTCGTATGCCTGCGCGGTGCCGACCCGATGGTCCGGTGGCACATTGAGGCGGGTCTGGACTGGACCATCTCGTCTGTGGCGGGTGAGAGCTACAATGTGGAAGTGAGTAAAAAAAAAAACTCTAAAATGATGAATGATGTCCTTGTTTTAACTCATTCACTGCCAGTCATTATAGAAAATTTTTACATTTCCAATACTCACGTGATATTACATTCAATAATTATATATAAACCGAATCTACCAAATAACAGAATAGACTCCCTACTTTTTGTCCCGTCCCGTTCTTTTATAATTGACAGCAGAAAAATGTAGGTTTGCCAAAATACAGCCATTTCTCCCATGGACTCTGAAACTGTGTTTATTTCCTATAAAATGGGGCAATGATGTCATCTACCGGTGGTTGGGCATCAGTAAAGTTGTTTCCAAGTTTGATATTTACAGTGGAGCATGCTCAGATTCGCCCCCATTTAGCACCACTCTAAAAAATACAATTGACAAGTATACTTGTCAAAGGCAGTGAATGAGTTTTAAAAAGCTAACGGTTGAGTCCGCCCCCAAGGTGGATCTGACCGACACGTTGCGAACGTGGGCGGACCGCAACATGGCCGGAACCAGAGCGGAGTGGCTTGATGCCTCCTTCACGCTCAAATACCACACAGACGCACTCTTTGATTTGTCGCACTGGCTGGGATTCAGCAAGAGGAAATTCAAGGTTCGACTCGCATTTCTGACACCGCTGGCTGAGAATTGAACATTACATTCATTCTGTTGTTAGTTTGAACGCTTAATACTGAGACAAACGTTGAGGTTAAAAGCAATGTTGCAATTCTGAACCTGATTGTCGTAAAACTTTAGGCCAAAGAAACATCATTTTGTGTAAATTCTGAGAGACAGCCATTATCCTCATTCTATTTTGTCTCAAGAAACATCTAGCGAGACAACCAATGACGCTAAAGTCATTTTACAATTCTGAGCCTTATTATAATGAAACTTTATCGCAAGCAAACATTATTTTGTGTAAATGCTGAGACAAGCATTGGGCTTTTTGTGTATCAAAAAACATTTACTATGAATACTGAAAACAAAAAGAAATACCCAATTCTGATCCTGATCATAAGGTGTAAGAATGTAAAAACGATATTGTTTTGCATAAATGCAGCTGAGTAACACTTATTCCATTGTATAAAAAAAAAAAAAAATGTGCATGAATTCTGCAAGGTGAGCATTCACATAGTAGTTCGGAGAGGGACTCTATGCAGTCCACTGTAGATTCATTGACTTCTTCTGTATTACATAGAAATGTATGCATTTTTGTGTGTGTAAATGCTGAGAGAGAAACATTATATGATTAACTAGACTAAGTGAAATTTCTCGAGAAATTGCATGGGAATGCTGAAAGCTGAATGCTAATAGCTGACTGCTAAGCTGAATCCTTGTGAAGTAAATTACAAAGTTTTAATTGAAGTTGAAAGTTTAACGAATAACAAGAAAACTTGAACTGCAATCTGTCTAAAGTGGGATTGAATCATTTCAGAGAAATTAAAATCCATTTCCTGAAACGATAGTCAGTTGTTATCAAACCATCGAATGTACTAAAATGTCGTCCAAGCGGGGTTTGAACCCAGGTTCTCCATGGGGGAAGAAATTGGTCTAACAACTGAACTCACTTGCCTTTTTCAAGTTCATGGCTAATGGCATATTTATTTTAAAAATACATGCAGTTAATAATTTCACTGAAATTGTAATGCATTTCCTGATACAGTAGTTAGTTGTTTTACAGTTATATCACGAAGCATAATTGCCATGGATATATTTGCAATGCACTGTCAGACGTGAGATTCAGAGAGCTGGTAATGATGATCAGTTGTATGTATGGAAGTGGGCATGGAAAGTGAGACTTAGAAAAAGTTTGTCAGTTCCATTGAAAATGAATGGGGAAAAGTTGATATTTCATGTTAAATTGTGCTCGTACTGTAAGTAATGTGGAATTAGATGATATATACCTCGGAAGGCGTGAATTTTTGAAGCAAGTTAAAATTTGAAAAATCGGAAGTATCATGTGGGAGTTGTTTCTCGGAAAATAAGTGAAGAGAATAAACACAATTCCATTTTGTGTCAAAATTGTTACGCTGAGATGTTCTCAGACACACACGCAAATGATTGATGATATTTTGTCTATTTTGTGTTTTCTCTTGTTGATTAACAGTTGCGGCTGTACTGGGGGGGCTCGCCCCTTCTGGCAGAAAAATGTGATTGGATGCCCCCTCCCGGGAAACCTCGAGGAAGAAAACCAAATGACGACTTGAAAGCTTGTTGAGTCAACATGCCGCATTATGCTGTTTTTGTTTATCATCGTACTGTATAATATATGTGATGCATTTGTACACTTTTATACTCACTGTTGTATTTATTGCATGTTCGAATAAATGCAAAAAAAGACTTTGTTGGTTGGGTCCATCTTTGTTGGTGCTAAACTGCCAACTCGCTAAGGGATTAGCAGCAATGCAGAGGCGGCCTTGGTGAGGGTCTCCAGCAGTTCCTTATGACAGTCGCTCCCGCAGTAGCGCACCAGCAGGTAGTTGACAATTCCCAGTGCGCACATCAACACCAAGAAGAACAGCACACGTTTGCCAAACAGGTAGCCTGGAGTGCTTCACGCAAATGTAGATGTAAACAACACAGTGAGACATAAATAAATAAAAATTTGAGAAAATGCTAGCATGTAGCATCCTGAAAAGAGAAAGCGCTTGATACATTTTCTCTTGATAAGAGAAAGTGCTTGATAAGGGTTTGATAACTTGCCATGTATTCAGGTGTTATTACGAACAACAATAGACAACATGCTCACATGCTAATATTGCTATGCTAACATATAGCAAAATGCGTAACAAAAGCACCAAGGCAGATAAAGATACACAAGTATAAGATCCCGGCTTGTTCTCAGTACTTCCTCATGCTAACACGCTAAGAGTTGCTATGCTAACATGTAGCAAGATAGCAAGCTGAATAGAGAAAGTGTTTTGGTTACTTTATTAGAATTTTATGTCTTGCTAACATGTTAATGGTTATGTCTTGCTAGTATGCTAACAGCAGCTATGCTAACATATGGCAAGATAGCAACCTGAGTAGAGAAAAGTGTTTAGGTTACTTTATAAGAATTTCATGTCATGCTAACATGCTAATGGTTATGTCTTGCTAGTATGCTAACAGCAGCTATGCTAACATATATCAACCTGAGTAGAGAAAGTGTTCAGGTTACTTTATTAGAATTGTATGTCTTCATAACATGCTAATGGTTATGGCTTGCGAGTATGCTAACGGAGGCTATGCTAACATATGGCAAGATAGCAACCGACGTAGAGAAAGTGTTAAGGCTACTTCGTCTATAAGCATTTTATTGATTGATGATTGTCAGGCTCACATAGAGTGGTTCATTTCTCCAATGAGTTTGTGAAATGTTTGGAACATGGAAGTCTCCGTGCATTTTGACAGGAATCATTTCAATGAAAATGTAGAATTTTGGAAATGTGGAAAAATTACCTCTGTGAAGTTTGTCCCATGTAGCCCAAAAAGTACTTGTGTCGCACCAGTATATACACCAGGCCAGCAAACGCAGCAGGAGCTTGAAAACACACATTATTGTTATTGTTATTATTACTATTTTCAAAAAGAAGCCCTGCTCTCGGTACGAGCAATGCTTCTTGAGAATACAAATGTAAAAGCTGGTGTGTGTTTATAATAGGGCAACTTTAATTAACCAACACCTCCAGTCGAATTGGACTGACTCCGATTGGCCGATATTTACTTCAATATTGATTTTACATTCTCAAAGATCAAATCAGAATTGATGCTCGTAGTTCACATGCAGCGTTTCCTTGTTTTTGATTATTCCGTCCCTTTGATGGAGTTAAACGAGGTCACGGGGAAACCACACCCACACAGAGTCACATGAAGTGTTTGCATATCATACGCTACCTTTACATAAACAAACACACGTGCACAAACCTCCGCCCAACCCACGCATGAATATACACACGCACGCACGCACGCAAACAAAAGGTTAGTGATGGTGTGGTGTTAATGATTGACCTTGGCTGAGGCAGAGGCCGGCGCACCACATGAGTGCCAGGAAGGTGGCGTAGGCGTCCATACAGTTTCGCCTGCGGGGAAGTCACACAAAAGGCGATGCTGGGAATTAACTCGGAATACAGTTCTTAATGTAACGCTTACGCAAAGTATTCACAGCGTTTCACCTTTCCCACATTTCGTCTTCATGTGAGCGCCCATTTTGCTCAAAATTCTACTCATGCTCCTTCTCCAACCCAACAGCGCCCAAAAAAATAATAATAATAATCCCTCTGAGTCATCTGCCTTTGGTGTCCTCACATGCGCATCCGTGAGCGTCCTACCTCAGCGATTGCGTGACAATCGTAATGATATCAAAGTGATAACGTGTTATGCAACTGACGGGAAGTCCTAAATCAACTGCTTCTCAAACTTGAGTCCGCCAATTGTAATTTGGGGGTCAGCAAAATAACGCAGTTATACGTCTATATGGCGACTATAAAAAGTCAACACACTCCTGTCGAAATATCCATGTATTTGCGATTTAAAAGGTCAAGCCTCATTAATGTGACTTCTCACCTGTGCGACTCAATAAATCTTTTTAAGAGGGTAAGTAAAAATAAAATGAGACAATGTGGTTGCACAAGTGTGCACACCCTCTTATACTGAGGTTGTGGTTGTGTTCAGAATTCATCAATCACATTCAAAATAATGTTAAAGGGATACTTCACTTATTTAGCCCATTATAGCAATAAAAAGTAAATATTTTGTCTATTTTATATTTTTCACGTTAGAATTAGTACCTTTAAAAACACATTTTGCAACTTGCTGTCGACGGAAAATGACATCAAGGGCTCAGGTGACCAATCACAGCTCACCTGTTTTCTCGGTTTGGTCATGTGACATTCACAAGCTGAGCCGTGATTGGTTACCTGAGCCCTTGTGATGTCATTTTCAGTCGACAGCAAGTTGCAAAATGTGTTTTTACAGGTACTAATTGTACATAAAAAACAATGAAAATATCAAATTTATTATCGATTAAATATTAATGTTTGACTGCCAAAAATGGCTAAATAAGTCAAGTATCCCTTTAAATGTGAGTCAGCACACACCTGACACCATTTTCAGTGCCTCTAATTAACACCAAATTAAGTTCCAATGTTTCTAGTAGGCTTTTTTTCTGACATTTGTTTGTTACTGTGCCACATTTCCACCAAATTTTAATAAATCCAAAATAAGCCTGGAGGGATTTGCAGCTTCACCAAGTGAGTTTAGTTGCGCCACAAGAAGTGGCACAACCAGCTGAAGAAACAGGAAGTCTTGTAAAAGTGTCCGAAATGTTTGATTAAACACAAAGACTCCTGGACAGTCAAATCTAAATAAAAAGACAACAATAAACACGTCTATGTGGTCGAAGGCAAATGTAAGCGGCTCTTACTTGGCGCAGGACACTCGTTCGAAAGCGGGACTGTTGCACTCCTTCTCCACTTTGAGGGCGAAGAAAGCTTGAAAAAGATTCGGAGGGGGGAAAAAATGAAAACAAATCAATAAATCATTGATGTGATTGTCCAAGCCTTGCTCACCGTTCTGCACCACGCTGACCAGGGTGACGACCACCAGCAGGTAGATGTTCTCCACCACCACATTCTCCATCACGACGGGATGATGATGATGACGATGATGAAGAAGACGCGATTGCTGAGAGACAAAAAGAGACTACGATCTATCTGGTGAGCTTCCCCTTTATGCAAATGAGGCCTGTATTTGCGTCACAGACATTCAGTGGATGTGAAAAGTCAATACACTCCTTTTCAGGTGACATGTTTTTATTTATTTATTTATTATTATTTTTTTCGAGATGACATGTTTTTATGATGTAAGAAAAAATAGAGCAAGATAATTTCATCATTTAAAAACGTTTTTTTTCCCTACTTTTATGTGAGCTATAACCTCTACAAGTTAATCAAATTGTTGTAATCTTTTTGAAAGGGGAGACAAAAATAAGTAAATAATGTGTTTGCCTTGGTGGAATGTGGCTGTGGTGAGAATTAAAGAATTAAGTGCCTCTGATGAACACCAACTCATTTTTTATATGCGCTATTAGGCTTTTCCCGCCGGAATAATTTTGCTTAAAAAAAAACAACAACAAAAAAACAACAACAACAGTGAGCACATTTGGTGGGCTATGTTATTCATAGATGAAGTAATAAAAAAAATTAAGATGCTAAATTAATACATTTTATAAATATATATATATATTGTAAATAATACTAAAAACATGTATTAATTGTATTAATAATATGATGATTAATTACATAATACTGTATATCACAATTAAAACAATGTTATTTAATTAAATGAATAATACTCAACAGCCCCGGGAGGGTCAAAGTAACGTGTTACCTGGCGTCAAATAGCACCACCTTGTGTACAGATAAGATAAGTGCAAATGAATAATTCGTCCTGAATAATTCACCTAATCATCAACCTTGTCGTTACCTATACGCCTGGAGGGGAGCGATCGACCGTGAATTTCCAGCTTATTCTTGTTTGGCGTTTCATTTCCCTCAATATCAATTAAGTTGGTAATGTAATTACGAAGTAATAACGGCTGATACTCATCCCATATGGTCTAGCGGTTAGGATTCCTGGTTTTCACCCAGGCGGCCCGGGTTCGACTCCCGGTATGGGAAATACGTTTTTTTGTTTGTTATCGAAGACACCTGCGTTGAATAATGAAGTCTCTGTGGACAATGCTGGTCGTTTGTGACCATTTTGTATAGCTGCGTTGATGCAAATGGGATCACACACTTTGACTCTCAAGTAGTGGGCGCCCTCTTATGGTGGGGGAAAAAAATTAAGTACAAGTACAATTTATCCATCCATCCATCAATTTTCTGTATCGCTTTCTCCTCATAAGGGTCGCGGGGGTGCTGGAGCCTATCCCGGCCGGCTTCGGGCAGTAGGCGGGGTACACACTGAACTGGTTGTCAGACAATCGCAGGTCACACAGAGACGAAAAACCATCACAAAATATTAAATATTTGTCCCTTTGTGAACGGTGTATGATATACGCGCTTTTAGGAATTAAGACAGCAGAAAACTGGACACTGATGCTGTTTAGCGTTATGCTGATAGTTCATGTGGAGACAAGGTTGCACTGTGAGCCGTGGCCTCGTGTTGCAACACTGCAAATTTGAGTATTAGATGAACTCTATGAGAATTACAGTCAGCTCAATTTAAGTGTACCTCATGTAAAAATGTGCACAAAACACTATCTATCTATCTCTTTTTTTAAATTGAATATACAAAACATTACAACCGCCAGGGGGAGACAAATACACAGGAAAAGAAACATCGACAAAAATATATTATAAAGCTCACGTAAATATAAAGTTTTACTACTTCATGAACGTAACACCACTCCTTTGTTTCCTGTCTTTCATGATTGGATAAACTGATTAATCCAGGTGCGCCTAGCCACTGTCGTTGTGGTTACAGAGGCCAGGCATACCTGGATTAATCAGCTCGTCCACACATGAAATACAGGAAATGAAGTAGGGGATTTGTGCAAAGAGCCCATTGAAGATGCCGTCGGCGAGGACAGTGAACCTGCTTAGTGATATGCCAAGTAAATGAGTCTGCTCACATGTACAAAGCAAAGAACAGGTGTGGGGAGGGGGCGGGGTTGAGTTCTCTGGTAATTATTTCTAGTTCAAGTCTGTGCAATTGACGCCTAGGGTGGTTTAAAAAAAAAAAGAAGTTATTTCCTGTTTGGATATTTCTCCCAAAAAAGTTACACATGCAGCATGCAGCACTATGATAGCAGCGTGGCCTTCCTGGGAACATGGGGTCGTTTCCAGCTGATGGTTTTTGTCCTGCTCTGCTCCACCATCTTGCCCAACGGGACGGGCACCTTCTCACTGGTGTTCATCACTGACACACCCCAACACCGATGCCGGATCCCCGAGGCCAACCTCAGCCTGGAGTGGCGAGAGGCTGCGGTCCCTCTTGAGGTACAACTACTACACTCTGCATAATATAGTTGCGCAAGTGTGCACACCCTCATAACTTCAGCTGTTTTAAAGCATTCTTCATTGCAAGCAGAAGCCTGATGTTTCGGATACAAAACTGAATTTGTCAGATCCACTTTTCACAACTACACAGTAAATTCTGTCGAGTAGGTTTGACTCTATTTAGAGAAGGACCAAATAATAATAAATTATAATAATAAATAAAAATAAACAAATAAAATACATATTTAACGTGTAAAGTACAACAAATCTAGTCCGTTTTTTCTACAATGCACGATACCAGGGGTCTCCAAGTTCGGTCCCCGAGAGCCCCTATCCAGCCTGTTTTCCATGTTTCTCTCCACTAATGCCAATGTCAGACTACGCGATTTTTTTGTCTTACACGACAGTTGCGCTGTCACATTACAAGACAAATTCGCTCCGTGTCGTGGACGGGGCGTGTAGTCACACTACACGTGTCGTGGACACGTGTAGTGTGACTGAACGCGACAAGACACCTGCCGATCATCGCGTGTTGTCTTGCCAAGAGAGACGTCGGCCACTGTTTGTCGGGGAGGTGGGACCAAAAAAAAAGAAGGACTTTCAAGTGAGAGCGGGTGACAAGGCCGCCAGGCCTGGCCCGCGAATATAAAAATATGATCGATCCTCACTAAATATGTGCCCATCCCCACTCATATGCCCAAATCTCTGAAATTATTAGAACAACAGTCACAATATATTTTGGTCCTCTTTTCACGTCGCCGTTACCTGACGGGTTGCTCGGATGCGTGCGCGCTCCATGCAGCCTGCAGCGCTGCAGTGGGGCGCTCCCCCCCCCCCTCGAGATGCACCTGTTTGGCCCCATCCCATGAAATATCCAGGGGATAAATAAATAAATACATAAACGAATAAATAAACAAATGTATACAAAAATAAAAAGAGCTATAAAGTGCTGTTCAGTGTGTGATTGACGTTTCGCTCCCTCTCGCTATTGGTCAATGCTGTGGAACCAAACGGACGACGACGTAGGTATGTCACATTATGCGTCAAGACGAGCAAAAATAGACTTTCGTCGTGATGGTTGTGAACCGTCCCGGACCACAGGCGACCAGTCGTTAAACGTGTCATACTACACGGGCGAGGCTACGTCAAGTCAACCCAAAATCGTTTACGACATGCCCCGTTTGTCTGCGACACGTCGGTCGGGCTGAAATCGGGCTGTTTTCGTGTAGTCTGACATCGGCATAAGGAGTGCTTCCTCCGTAGACATTTTGCAAACTGTGACTTGTGTAGTGTGTCATATGCGTTCCCTTTCTGCTGACACAAACAGCCGCGTGGCGAGAAAAAAAAAGTGGCAAATTTGCCACTTTTTTTTTTCTCGTCATATTGACCCCGCCCTCAAAAACAAAAAAAAAAAAAAGTTGTACGTGGCCCTAATAAGCTGTCATAGTAAGTAATGTGAAATCAGACAATATATAGCCTATATCCCGGGAGGTGTGAATTTTTTAAGCTAATTGAAATTTGAATAGTATAAATTGGAACTATTATGTGGGAGTTGTTATGCGGCAAAAAGTGTGGAGAATAAAAATCACAATAACATATGAGGGAATGTTGAAGCATTCCCACAATTACTCATAATTATATCATCTAACATCTAGTCACGTGGTACACAGTTACAGCAATGAGTTAGAACCAGGAAGCAGTAAGACCTAGAGGTGTGCAAAATTTCCGATTCTTAGATTATTCACGATTCGGCCGTGGAACAATCGAGAACGATTCACAAACGTCCAAATTCCGATTATATAAATATGCCAAGGGAACCGAAACTAAAAGTGAACCGGAGCGAAAAGTAAGCGGAACTGAAACGCAGTAGCGCGCGCGGTCTTTGGGACGCTTAATGGGACGGACCGAGCGTACACATCCACAACTCACGCCTCGAGATTCAAAACAAAAACAAGCATGGCTGAGCTGACCAACCCACCTCTTCGTGAGATCAGACCTGCTCCGAAAAGGCAAACAACTTCAGGCGGAAGTATCAGCTAGCTGGCTGCAGTGCGTCGGTTAGCGTTCTACAGGGCGTCGCGCAGTGATACGAACGAACGAACAAAAAAGTAGTGGCTGGCGGTAATGGCGTCTGACTTTATTCAGAAAAGAGTATTGTGGTGGAAATGTATCACGCTTTTGAAAACAAATAGTTTTTAGAAGAAAAACGCTTTATTTCCGAGACCCCAGCCATCTTGCTGGACTATTTTCTTTTTTTATTTTCTTCTCGTCCAACGTCGAACCAGAACTGGTGTCACCGAACGCTGTCAGGGGTAAGTCAGTGCTGATCGCACACACGGGAGGTGAGGATCAAATTGAGATTCATGTTAAAAAAGCCGAACGATCCCTTTAATGTTTACACGTTCATGTTTACACAAGTTAAAAAGCAGAAAAGCACTTGAGGTTTTTTTTTTTTTTTTTTGTACCTCTGAGAAACTTTAATGTTTACATGTTCATCTTTACACAACTTAAAAAGCAGGAAAGCACTTTTTCTTTTTTAGGCATTTGTATTGAAGTAGTAGTTCACATTGTCTTTCATTTATACCTCAGTGCACTTTTGAGTGGATAAAAATAATATATTTTTGCTCGGTGCTATGTTTTATTCTGTTGAAGACGGAATATACTTAAAAGCTGTTGTTACAGAATGAGGACTTGAGTATTTTATTTACTGTTTTGAACTGTTAACTTGATACTGAAATAGTAGTTTATGTAGGCCTGGGAGGACTTTTGTACTATTTTTGTAACTAATGTACGAAACATTAAAAGCACCAAAATACATTGTTTTTTTTCTGCTGCCTGGGGGGGAAATCAATAATCGTTTTATAATCGAATCGTAGCCTCTGAATCGTAATCGCAATCGAATCGTGAGGTGCCCCAAGATTCCCACCTCTAGTAAGACCCGTTCTCTGCTCGACCATTATGGCTTTTTGCGTGTTTGCAATTGGAACAGTACTTGGGCCGCGACTGATGACGTCTTAAGGACGCAAGTACGGACACGAATGCTTATTGAGAAACGGCCATCGTTTTTGGTCTCCTGAAGTTAGGAAGATTCCATGCAATTAGGGACAGCAGAAAGCAGGAGCTGCGTGGCTCAGGGATTAGATCGGCTGTCTCCCAAGATGAAGCTCGCGAGTTCGTTCCTGCACCCTTGAGTCACTTTTACTTTTTATTGGTTCCAATTCTTTATTTTACTCTCTTCCAAGTGTAAACATGAGTCTATTTAGTCCCACTCTCAATAGAGTCAAATTTACTGTGTAGCCTGGGTGCATGAATGCTCGCCTGTCAGCATTCATACAAAACATGTTGAGATTGTGTACTTTGCAAGGTGGTGGACGGGGAGCCGCAGCCAAGCCGCTGCCGTCGCTACCGGTTGGACGTGCTCCGCAACTTCTCGGCAGGCGGGCTGCTCCCAGGCCGCGACGTCAACCTGAGCAGCCTAGAGCAAGAGGCCTGTGCCGACGGATGGGTCTATAGCACCGAAGTCTACCAGTCCACTGTGGTTTCCGAGGTAAGTTTTTTTTTTTTTTGTGCACAAGGTTACGAGTATCACACATTCATTAAAACTTTGGCATGTGGTTGTGTAAAAAATAAATAAATATATTCAAACCGTATGTTAATTGGCAGCACACACCTGCCACACGTCTGATTAACATGGATTTGAATGTCATTGCCATTGGCTTTTTCTTCACAAAAATTCAGGAAGCCATGCAAATCTTATTTATATAACACAAAACAGTGTTCATTTTGACAAGAAATTTTAATTTTCACTAAAAAACAAATTTATTTATTTATTTTAAGTCTTTTGACTAAAATTCAAGTTTGTCATAATTTAGTCATCTGATTTTTATTTTAGTTTTAATCTAATTTTAGTCGACAAAATTCAGTTTAGTCGCTATTTTCCTTCAGCATACATTTCAACTTTTATCCAGAAAATTATAACACACCTATTTGTAACTGTAATTATTTTCTGCCACTCGCATTTCATTCCTTCTGATTGGATTGGGTGAATTTTCGTTATTATTTTCATTTTCGTTTTAGTCATTGATGACATTGTTAGTCAATTTTAGTTATCACTATAGTCTCAATGAATGGTTTCCATTTTAGTTTTCATTTAATTTTCGTCTGAAAAAGACATTTTCGCGACGAAAATTATGACAAGAATTTTTCGTCGACGAAATTATTACTGATTCTAGGATCAAAATGATTGTGGGAAGTTACTGTCGCTACTCGACAGCCGTGACAATTGTCAATTATGCGCTTCCAGTATGACTTGGTGTGCAGTCAGAGTTGGAAGCAACCATTGACCGCCACCATTTTCTTCCTGGGGATCCTGGTCGGGTCCTTCATTTCCGGAGTGGTTTCTGACAGGTACTTGCAGAGGACGAACTATTCACAGGATCACGGTACCAGCAGGTGACTTAGTATTTTTTGTTTGTTTTAATAGGTTTGGCCGCAAACCAGTTCTGTTTGCCACCTTAACCATTCAGCTCGTGTTCATGGTGCTGCAGATCGCCGCACCGTCATGGGAGGTGTTCTGTTTGCTTCTCTTCTGCAACGGTCTGGGCTATATCTCCAACTACTTGTCCTGCTATGTGCTGGGTATATTGTTTTTCAGTGCAACTTCTTACTAGTTCATTTACAGCCCAACATTTGTAGACGTTGAACTGAAGATATTTGAAGGTGTAAAAGTTCACACCTTGGAGTCGAGTCAGCAGTCAGCATGCTGGACTTCAAAGCCTAAGTAGGAGTGGCTTGAGCCGGGCAGGAATGTAATAGTAGTTCATTTATGTCATGTTTCCGTTTTGGGGGGTTGGGTTTTGGAGTAGTTTTGGGTGTTTATATTGTCTTTTGTCCGGTTTTGTCTCCCCTAGTCTCATTATAGTTAACCTCGTCCACCTGTGTGTGTCGCCCCTCCCCGTTTGTGTTACTAATCAGTGCCCTTTTCTTGCTGTGTTTCCCAGGTGTGTCTTGTTAGTGTCTCGTTAGCGTTGTATTTAGGGAGTGGTGTTTGTTCACACGTTGTGGGAGCATTGCCTTGTCTTTTCTTGTCCTGGTGTGGTGGTGTGCTGTGCTTTGTTGCTGGCGAGTCAAGTTTCCCCACGTCTGGTCAAGTTTATTCTATGTCTGGTCAAAGTTTCTCCACGTCTGGTTAACGTTTCTCTACGTCTGGTTAAAGTTTCTCTACGTCTGGTCAAAGTTTCTCTACGTCTGGTCAAAGTTTCTCCACGTCTGCACGTCTGGTCAAAGTTTCTCCACGTCTGGTCAAAGTTTCTCCACGTCTGGTCCAGTGTCTCACCTCCTGTTCAAGTGTCTCACTTCCTGGTCAAGTGTCTCCCCTCCAAGCCAAGTATCTCACGTCCACGCCAAGTGTCCCTCTCTCTTACGGCCACGCCTCGTGTCTCTGTCGCTCACGTCCACGTTCTGCCAAGTCTGGCCACATCCATTCCGGCAAATCTGTCCTGCCAAGTGTGTCCACATCATGCCCAGTCTGTCCACGTCCAGTCCAGTCATGTCAACCATCTCCCCCTTTCCCTGCAGTCAAGCCTTCGTCACCAGTCTGCTCACGTTCCGTCCTGTCCTGACCGTCACCCTCTTTATCAATAAAGTTCCTTACATTGTCCTTCCTGTTTATCTCCCTGCCATGTTTCTCCGCCTTTGGGTCCATCCATCACAGCCATACTCCACCACATATGACAATGTACAGCCCCAGAATTTGTTGCTGTTGAACTTAAGATGGTTCAGAAAGGAAGTTGGATGAAAACAAAGACTGAAATGCTATCAGCTAAGCATACTCAGGATTAAAAAGTCAGTTGGATGTTGTTAACGGTCAACTAAAATATGAAAAGCGGACATCACACTTACCGTATTCAGAAACAACATGAATACCTAGCTTGTAGCAATGGTGTTGCTACTTTCCTACGACAGGGTGTCAGCCCGTGTCTCGCGTGACCTCGCGCGATCATGTGGCATTAAAAACAACGACAAACACACAGAAAGTCTGTGCTCAACAGAGAAGCAGAAAGAGAGGTGGACTTTTATTATTTTGTGGCTTTCTACCTCCATTATAAACCTCTCCTCGTCCATGTTCGCTGGTGTCTGAACCGTGAATGAGCACCTCGCACGTTAACTCCAGGCCCGTCTACGCCCACATCACGTTTTGCTAGCATGCTTGCGAAATAGGAGCTGGTGAGTGTTTTATCTTGAAAGGTAACCGGAAATTTATTTTGAAACTGCATCGGTCTTCCTGTCCCGCTCGATGTGTTTTGTGCTAGCTTGCCATTTGCCGGAGGCCTACCGCTGCGCATCCGGCAAAAATAGAAAATAGGCTATCCTTGCGGAAGGGCTGCGGCACGCCGCAGCTGAGACGCAGTCGACACGCAACGCACCCGCAAGCGGTGTAAACTGCACCATTCGAATGAATGGAATCTAATTGCTTGCGTCGCCGGAACGCACCGCAACCGCACCGCAACCGCATCCGGTGTAAACCCGGGGTTAAGCCTTTAACAGCTCAAAATAAGGCTGGCTAATAATTACATTGTGTACCAAATGATAGAATTTCTAATAAAACCCACAAGTGACTATTATTACTATGAAAATCAATTCGTGAAGAGACAGTAACTCGTTTCTAACGTCGGTTATTTTTGCTATGGTGGCGTGTCAGCTAGATCTATAGTGAGCTTTTACTAACACATCAAAACATGACTAATATTTACATGGGCACAATAAAATGTCATTACTATGTTAGGTTTCAGGCAATACACCGCTTGTTTTCACTGTGTACGAAGCATTTGCGTTGCATGGCATAGCGGAAATAATGGACATGTTAAGAATTGTCCATTTCAATCGATTTAACACGTTTGACAATAGGGACATAAGTGAAAGCCTGACAGCATTTTCACTTTTTTTTTTCTTGTGTGTGGAAGATGATGAGTTAATACTTGGGAAAAATTAATACTTTGCCTTTCGGTCCAAAAGGTTTGAAAATCCCAACGAGCTTTTTTTTTCCAGGTACAGAAATCCTGACAGGCAACGCTCGGGTGGTGTACTCGTCAACGGGCGTGTGTCTGGGATTCGCCTTTGGCTACATGATCCTGCCGCTTTTCGCCTACTTCCTCCGGAGCTGGAAGATGCTGCTGCTGGCTCTGGCGCTGCCAGGCTTCTTCTTATTGTCCCTATGGTGGTAAGCACAAGGATGTCACGGGCAATCTTATAATGTAATGGACTACAAGTACTCCCGTAACTCTACTTTAGTAGAATTTTCACCTGTCAGTACATTGCTTTTCTATCAACATCTCTTTTATGTCATGTCATCATTTGTGGAGCTTGAAAAATGTAACAAGACAATTTTGACATAGGAAGTAGAGTCCATATATTTGTTGCAAAGTAACAATTAATACTCAAGAATAGTACAGATATCTGAAAAATATTTTACTCTACTACTACTTCCTACCACTTTGTTTGGGTGTGTTTCAGGATCATCCCAGAGTCTCCCATGTGGCTGCTGTCTCAGGGCCGAGTGACTGAAGCTGAGGCCATCGTGAGAAAAGCTGCCCAGATGAACCGAGTGGTTGCACCGGAGAAGATCTTTGGCGATTCCGATTTTCATGCAAGTTTGTGTTTGTAAACATAGAGGAAACCAGATAAGAATCACAATGACAACCCCCCCCGGCTGATTGGTTGAAAGGTGCTAGCAGCAGGTAGAAGGGTTTCTAGCATTAACCTAGCTAAAGACTGGCAGCTACCAGGATAATGCAAGGACAGTGGATTAGACCAATGACAACAAACACAATAAAACAACAACTAAGCTTTAAGAAGATGGTAGTGGAAGGTGGAAGAGTTGCTAGTGGCTAAACCAGGCTACAAGCTAGCAGCTATGGGGACACTCCAAGCAAATGAGCAGATGAGAGAAAAAAAACAACACACACCCCAAAAAAATGACCGAGTTGTTGAAAGATGCTAGCGGCAAGTGGTAGTGGCTATTGGCTAGTGATTAAGCTCATTGTAATTTAGGGTTTTGTTTTGGAAAATTGTGGCCATTGTGTTATCAAGGGCAGTTGGCTAAATGCTAATAATCGTACACTGTAGGCAGAGGAGGAGAGGCTAGTAGAGCGCTACACTGTTTTGGACCTGCTGAGGAAAAGAAGCATCACCATGATGACCGTCTTCCTTTGCTGGGTTTGGTGAGTTGACACCCAACACGAAGTGTACTAGCAACACGGCCAAGCATCGACGTCGACCCTGCATGTTGGCAGGTTCGCGTTGAGCATCTGCTACTACGGCCTGTCGCTCAACACGTCGCAGCTCCACGCGGATCCGTACATCAGCTGCTTCCTGTCCGCCGTGGTGGAGGTGCCGGCGTACATGAGCTGCAGTCTGGCCATTCGATACTTGCCGCGACGCCTTGCCTTGGTGGTAATCTTCCTCACCGTGGGCCTGGCGCTCTTCTCCATCCAGCTGGTACCACAAAGTGAGCGGTACACCGAAGCCAAAGAGTTGAGATTCAAATAAATTGGGCTATGGCCCCTATCCTAGCGAATAGTGGGGGGTCCACTGTAGTTCAAAGCCAGTACTGCTCCTTCAGCCATCTTGTGTTCCATCTTGCTTGGATTGTTGTCGTTGACCTCCCCCTCAGGTATCCTGCATCTGGCGGTGGCCTTGGAGATGTTGGGTAAGTTTGCCGCCACGGCCGGAACGTCTCTGCTGTTCGCTTTCACGGCTGAGCTGTACCCGACGGGTCTGAGGAACACGGCATCCGGGATCTGCCTCATGGTCTCTCGAACAGGAAGCTGCATTGCGCCCTTTCTCATACAGATGAGTAAGCACTTTTTTTTTCTTTTCTAAACGTGACTTTGACCTAAATACGTTGACGATGACTTTGTCACCACTTTGGTGCTGTCGCCACACAGACGTTTATTTCAAATATCTGCCATATATCACCTTGGGAACTCTGGCCATGCTGTCTGTCCTGGCCACACTCTTCCTACCTGAGAGCTTTGGGTGCCCACTTCCCGAGAACCTTCAACAGATTCAAAAGAGGCAAAGGTGGGTGGCCTTACTTTTCATGCAAAATTGGAAATTGGAATTACCAAAAATTCAATATAATACTGTATAAAAACATTTGCACGCTCATTGTAGAAAAATGACCGTCCAAGCACATAAACATAAATGTCAAAAGGCCCAACGTCGGTCTGACCATTCGCATACATACAATGTGAACATTATGCATTTAATTTTTTAAAAAGTGAATAGTTTGCATAGACATTGAGACGCTTATGTTGATTTATCATTTCCCTGACTGCAGAGTGACCTGTTTGGACATCTGTGGACAAAAAAACTCCAAATCCATGAAGACCGTCGAAAGCCAGCTGTGAATGCAATTATCACCCTATGGATTTTACTGCAAGAATTGTATACCTGTATTTTGTCATCTATCTTAATAATAACTTGGACATAGATATAACGCACATACAGTATCATGCACAAATTTCTGCCTCAGGAAACACCTGACTCTTTACATTAGGCTACGTTTAGTTTTTCCAGCCCAGGTCGGAGTATTTAACAAGTCTACAGTATCTTGCTAGCTAGGTAGATCGCTACAGTATCTAGCGAGCTGGCTAGCTAGTGATTTATATATTAAAAAATTGTTCAATTATGATAATATATTCATTCTTAAGACTCTGAGTGAGTGTACATTGTATGTGCTCCTTCAAGCAGGGTTCTGCAGAAGGAAGAAAGCATATTCTGGGAAGCCATGTAAGTTAGTCTTCTTGTCTTTTGGGAAAATGATGTCAGCTATATTAGGGTCATGTTCTATACCATATTTGTTAAACCAGAACCTTTGCTGTCACACTTTAAAGATTTAGAAGCCAACGGGTGTATAGGGTGTTGGCCAGCTGAACGTATACTTGTATAAGGAATAGAGCCACTCCGTTCCGTACACGAGCCTCACTTTTGTACACGAGAAAGTCCTCCTGATAACATCAGATAATCAACAATAAAATCCTTTTGCGACCAATTTGAAAGCATCATCGGAGTTTTCTTTTCATAGCTACCCAATTCTAGAGGGCCACTGGACTTCACAATGGGAATGTTCCAGTCCAGACAAATATACCACACTAGCTAGCACCTTATTGACACTCAACTCAACTCAACTTTATTTATAAAGCGCTTTAAGAACAGGCGTTGCTGTATACAAAGTGCTGTACATAAACATCAGTTTTGCAGTAAACAAGAACAAAGCACACATTTTGAAGTGCGAATACAGTTTTGTTTGTTTGTTTTTTTCAAGTAAGTACATTTTACACAATAAATAAGAAGTAGCGAAGAAAGAGATAAATAAATACATGAATAAGTAGACTAAACATCAAACTCATACACACCACAAAACACCAATAACAAGTCTCATGGTGTGCCAAAAGCCAAAGAATATAGATGTGTTTTAAGACGTGTTTTAAAAGGATACGCATGATAAGAACCACACTAAACTGTGATCCATGGACTTTAAGCATTTGTAATAAACTTTACCGCAACAAAACAAAGGGTGGAGGCAGGGTTGGATCTTCATATTTTGGAGGTCGATTTTCTGTTGTAATCATTACTAGTCCAGGGCAGTCCACCTTCCATTTTACAAGATCTTACGTTATCAGCTAGGCGTGTGGATTTGTTTGACGGACACGGACCATGCAGCACTATGATAGCAGCGTGCACACCCTCATAACTTCAGCTGTTTTAAAGCATTCTTCATTGCAAGCAGAAGCATGATGTTTCGGATACAAAACTGAATTTGTCAGATCCACTTTTCACAACTACACAGTAATTTCTGTCGAGTAAATTTGACTATTTAGAGAAGGACCAAATAGACTCAGTTTTAGAGTAGGCTAAGATTTATTGTAAGAAGAGAGTAAAATAAAAAATGGGGGGTGGGTGGGGGCTAATCACTCAAGGGTTGTGGAACGAACTCACTACCTTCAGCTTGGGAGACTGCCACACTACCCCCTGAGGTATGTCCCTCCGACTGCTTATCTCCAAGAGACCAACATAATAATAAATACAAATAAATAAATTAAATAATAATACATATTTAACGCGTAAATAAATCTAGTCCCTTTTTTACACAACTTAGTTTAACAACTGCAATTTCCAATATTATATATATATATATATATATATATATATATATATATATATATATATATATATATATATATATATATATGTATGTATGTATGTATATATATGTATGTATGTATATATATATATGGGGGGGTTTGGCCCAATAACCTCTTATGCTGACTACAAATAAATATTGGATCACGGTTTCCCTTGACCGGACGCGGGTCACCGGGGCCCCCCTCTGGAGCCAGGCCTGGAGGCGAGCATAGCCCGAAAAGGCAACGTGGGTCCCCCTTCCTATGGGCTCCCTACCTGTAGGAGGGGCCAAAGAGGTCGGATGCATAGCGAGCTGGGTGGTGGCCAAAGGCGGGAACTTTGGCGGTCCGACCCCCGGCTACAGAAGCTGGCTCTTGGGACATGGAATGTCACCTCTCTGGCAGGGAAGGAGCTCGAGCTGGTATGTGAGGCAGAGAAATTTCGACTAGATATAGTCGGACTCTTCCCCACACACGACTTGGGCTCTGGTACCAGTCCTCTTGAGAGGGGTTGGACTCTCTTCCACTCTGGAGTTGCACACGGTGAGAGGCGCAGAGCAGGTGTGGGCATACTTATTGCCCTCCGGCTCTGTGCCGGTACGTTGGGGTTCACCCCGGGAGACGAGAGGGTAGCCTCCCTCCGCCTTCGGGTGGGGGGACGGGTCCTGACTGTTGTTTGTGCATATGCACCAAACAGCAGTTCAGAGTACCCACCCTTTTTGGAGTCCTTGGAGGGTGTGCTGGAGAGCGCTCCCCCTGGGGACTCCCTCGTCTTGCTGGGGGACTTCAACACTCACGTGGGCAATGACAGTGAGACCTGGAGGGGCGTGATTGGGAGGAACCCGAGCGGTATACTGTTATTGGACTTGTGTGCTCGTCACGGATTGTCCATAACGGACACCATGTTCAAACATAAGGGTGTCCATATGTGCACTTGGCACCAGGACACCCTAGGCCGCAGTTCGATGATCGATTTTGTAGTCGTTTCATCGGATTTGCAGCCGCATGTTTTGACACTCGGGTGATAGGATATCTTAGATCGGCATGCAGTGAACATGTCACATATCAGTGAATGTCGTGCATGAGCAAGACACAAGATGCTGCATCCAAAATCCTATATTAGGTTGGGAATGAATGGTACACTAATTGTGACGCTACTTGAAGAAGGAAGCAGATGTGCAGATGAGGAAGAAGACAGTTTCGTTTTGTCTTCCACAGCAACATAAATCCGGAAAACAGTCGATGGAGCATCTTTATTGAACTCTACACACACACGTCTGTTTCATTTGGTTGTGTAAAAACTAACTATATTCAAACCGTATGTTGTCTTGGTGTGCAGTCAGAGTTGGAAGCAACCACTGGCCGCCACCATTTTGTTCCTGGGGATCCTGGTCGGGTCCTTCATTTCCAGTGTAATTTATGACAGATACTTGCAGAGGACAAATTATTCACAGGATCACAGCACCAGGTGACTGTTTCCGAGCGACTTAGTATTTTTTGTTTGATTTTGTATAGTTTGGCCGCAAACCAGTTCTGTTTGCCACCTTAACCATTCAGCTCGTGTTCATGGTGCTGCAGATCGCCGCACCGTCATGGGAGGTGTTCTGTTTGTTTCTCTTCTGCAACAGTCTGGGCTCTATCTCCAACTACATTTCCCTGCTCCATGCTGGGTATATTATTTTACCATCATGTCATCTTGTGCTGAGCAAGCATAGCCTGCTGTAGTAAAAGTTCACACCTGGGAGTCGAGTCAGCAGTCAGCATGCTGGACTTCAAAGCCTGAGTAGGTGTGGCTTGGCTTGAGCCGGGCAGGAATGTAATAGTAGTTCATTTACAGCACCACAATGTGTTGCTGTTGAATGTAAGATGTTTCAGAAAGGAAGTTGGATGAAAACAAAGACTGAGATGCTATCAGCACCCAGGAATAAAAAGTCAGCTAAAATATGAAAAGCGGACATCCCACTCACCGTACTCAAAAACAACTTCACTACCAAGCTTGTCGCGAGTATCTAACAAGTCTAAAAACTATAACAAAAAATGGTTGTCACCGGATATCCCTAATATGTCAACATGGTGGGATATACTAACAGACATTTACAAAATGGAAGGATTAACATTTGTAAATCGGAACCATGGTTGGTTTGAGAAATGTTGGGAAAAATGGTTACGGTACATTCAAATAAAAAAAGCCCAATTTAATTCTAAATTAGAATACTTTGGAAAAAAAACTTATGGTCCCTGTTGTTCATGATGCTATATTGGTTATATTGTTTAGTTTTTATTAGTAGTAATTGTTTTATTTTTATTTTTAGATGGGACTTATTTGTTTTTCTGGAGAGATGAATGATGACATGCATATTTTTGCATGTGTGAATTGTACCAATCTGTTAAAGTCTGAAAAGTTCTAAATAAAGATTTTAAAAAACAAAACAAAAAAAACCCAGTGATAAAGACTAGAGTTAAGAGAAAAATCATGAATGATTTATATGAGGCTCAGGAGAATGATGCACAGCAGACATACCAGATGCCCCCCATGTCCATTAGACGGTACCCACTATCGTCTGGTATCGTCTGATGGACGTGTACCCAAATACTAGAAATGTGAACAGGACTGATATTCAAGGAGTCAGCCTTTGACTGCACGTGAAAAGCTGTCAAAATTGGTGTGGTTTTTCATGTGGTCGGGGAGCCCGTTCCACTCTTTAATAGCTTTATAAGAAAAGACTGACTGTGAAAAGGCAGACTTTCTTTTTGGGATGTTGTAATCTCCCCTCACTGCAGACCGTGACAACCTGTTCGTTGATTGTGAGCGCAGATGTACAAATGTTTTTAATGGGGGTGGGGCTGCATCATTCAGAATTTTATGCACCAAACAGATATTAGAATACCTGATAAGGTTATCGAAGCTTTTCATATAATGTTTTACGAGTATGTTACAATAGTGGTGCCGCATTGGCGTTGTATCAAAGATTTTTAATGCTTGATTATATAATGATCTAAGAGGTTTTAAAACCGTTTGTTTAGCCTGAGACCATGATGACAGGCAATACAAAATCTGTGACATAATCATTGCATTGAAGTATGATTTTGCTGCTTCCAAGGATAAGGAGTACCTAATATGTTTAAAGTTAGAAATGTTAAATTTTAAATTTACGGCATACTGCTTTAACATGATTATTAAATTTAAGTGTAGGATCTAAGGACACGCCCAGGTATTTAACTTCTTCAACATTTTGGATCATAAATTTATCAGCAGAGATGTTTGGGTGCGTTTAGGATTGTTCTGTTTGAGAAGTACAAAGCGATAGTCTTCTCAGTATTCAGTGTGAGGTGGGACTTGTTCAGCCACTCAGTTGCTTTCGTCATTACACAAGATAACTTAGCAACAACTGAGCTTGCGTCGGGACCGTGAGTGGAAAAAAAACTGTCATTCGCGTACATCAGGACAGTCACATTGTCAGAGACGGAAGGAAGGTCATTAATATACAAACTAAACAGGAGTGGCCCCAATACGGATCCTTGAATTACCCCTGTAGTGCATGGTCTAGACTGAGAAATGTTATCATTAATTTTAACACACTGGGATCGGTCTGCAAGATATGATTTAAATCAGCAAATGGTGTTTACGGAAAAGATTAAAATGAAACATTTTCATTCTCGCGGGGGGGCCGGGTTCGCGGGGGGGGGGGCGGCCGTCGGGGGGGGGGGGGGGGCGGCGGCTTGTTTGGGGGGGGGGGTGTGGAGGTATGGGTGGGTGGGGGGTTGGGTGCTGGGGGTCGGGGTGTGTTCGGGGGTTTGGGGGTCGGGGGTGGTGAGGCCTGGGTCGTGGTGGATGGCGGGTTTGGGTGGGGTGCGGGGGGGTCGTGGGGGGATGGGGGCTGGGGACCGGTGGGGCGCTGTGGGGGCCCGCTGGGCCTCGTTCTGCGGCCTTGGGCTCGGGGGTGTGGGCCGGGGCTGGGGCGGGGGTGTTCCGGGTGTCTGGGTCGGCTCGCCGACCGGTGTCCGCTCGGGTGGCTTGGGGGTGGCCTTGGTGCTGCCGCGGCCTGGGGGTTCCGGGGGGGGGGGGGTTTCTGGACCGCGGTTGACGGCTTCTTTCTTTGGTGGTGGTCCTTATGCATGCCAGATCCGTCGCACCAGCATCTACTGAAACTCAACAGAAGTACCCTCTCCCTCCCACAGCCCCTTGAATCAGTTGGTGCTGGTGTCTGTGGTTCTCACTTTGCTTTATCTATCCTTCCCTCCTTCCTCTCTTTAGTTTTTCCTCTGGTCACTTGAGATCTTAATTTATTAGAAGTATGAGGTTTCTGGGGTTGGCATAAGACTCTGGTTTTGTAACCACGCAGGAGGGGTCTTGTTGGTGCTGGACTTCACTTTGATGGATTGGATGTACTGGCTTCTATGGATCTCACTCTGCCTTATCGATCCTTCCCTCCTTCCTCTCTTTAGTTTTTCCTCTGGTCTCTTGAGATCTCGCTAAATTTGCTGGAATTTAGAGGCTTCCGGGGTTGGCGTAAGACTTTGATTTTGTAATCATGGGGAAGGCAGGAAGTGTTTGGTCGGTGCTGGATTTCACTTTGATTTACCTTTCTTTTCTCTTTATTTCTTTTTTTTTCTGACCTTTTCTCTGGTCTCCTGACCATTTAAACCTCACGACTCTGGCAAGATTCTGAAGTACCTGGTTAAGGCGAAGGGTAATGGGATATTTATAAGGTTTTAGGTGAATGAATTGAGTATAAATTTATACGTATTTGCACGCACGCACACGCACGCACGCACGCGCACGCACGCAAATGCACGCAAACGCACACACGCAAACGCACGCACGCACGCACACATACACAAAAAAAAAAAAAAAAAAAAAAAAAAAAAAAAAAGAGCAATGATGACAAGACGTTGAATCGGTAAGACTACCGAATGAACAATTCTGAGCTCTTATAAAAAAAAGAGGAAAAAAAAAAAAAATGAAACATTTTTGTCAGTAGTACTTACCCCGGGTTTTCACTGGATGCGGTTGCGGTGCGGTCCGGCGACGCAAGCAATTAGATTCCATTCATTCGAATGGTGCAGTTTACACCGCGTTGCGTGTCGACTGCGGAAGGCCTGCGGCGTGCCGCAAGCCTTCCGCAAGGATAGCCTATTTTCTATTTTTGCCGGACGCCGCAGCGGTAGGCCTCCGGCAAATGGCAAGCTAGCACAAAACACATCGAGCGGGACAGGAAGACCGAGGCAGTTTCAAAATAAATTTCCGGTTACCTTTCAGAATAAAATACTCGCCAGCTCCTATTTCGCAAGTTTTTCAGCAAAACGTGACGTGGGCGTCGCCGGGCCATGTGCTCATTCACGGTTCAGACACCAGCGAACATGGACGAGGAGAGGTTTATATTGGAGGTGGAAAACCACAAAATAATATATGACACGGCACATCCTTTTTATAAGGACTGTAATGTATTGTGAGTTTGATGTTCGCGATTGCTTGTTGTGCCCGTCTCGCTTGCCGTACTGAGCGGCAGCCGGACGCGGAAGACAGAAATAAAGAGTGGACCCGCACTGACCCGACTCTCGTTATTAATATACTTTACAAGGACAACCAAAAAAAAGGATGCTGCATGGAATCTCATAGCAGAAGAAGAAGAAAATGTTAAATAAAAAGAAGTCCACCTCTCGTTGTGAAATGTCACATGATCGCGCGCGCGCGCGGTCCCGCGAGACACGTTGGGAAGTGGGCGGCGACGGAGCTGCCGGACCGCAGCTGTGCGGAGCCGGTGTGGATTGACAAAAAAATTGACCCGTCCGGAGCACGCAGTCAAGACGCACCGCACCGCAACCGCACCGCAACCGCATCCAGTGAAAACCCGGGGTTAGTGGTTAACAGTGTCGAATGCCTTACGTAGGTCCAAAAAAATGGCGCCTACCACCCCTCCCTTATCCAGGCTGAGTGAACATAGGTAAAGGGATTTATTGTCCGCCATAGTTCTAAAGTTATGCAACTATCTGTTTTTGTGGTTAGTCAGAAATGCAAAGCACTTTTTCTCCTCAAATACATCCTCAATTATAATTATGTAAATTTTGTATTTTTGTTTTATACATTTGTTATGACATTTATTTTGACCAGAGTTGTAGACATATAGCTGTTGTTTCAAATGCTAAAGTGACATGAAGAAATATGTTTAGCTCGTGAACAATATATATATATATATATATATATATATATATATACAGTGGTACCTCTACTTACGAAATTAATTGGTTCCGGAAGAAAGTTCTTAAGTAGAAAATTTTGTAAGTAGAGACGCATTTTCCATGTAAATGCCCTAATCCGTTCCGAGCCTCCCAAAATTCGGACATAAATGTTTTATAAAGCATAAAAATGCATCAAAACATGTAACAAATACATGTTACAATTAGATTCTTGCACAATAAATGAGAGTTCTGCGTAATGTAAAAAACAAAGAATAGAGTAAAGAATAAAAATGATGGTCATTTACCTTCTTAACTGCTGTCCTCATCGTTTTTTGCCCTCTTTCGTTCATGTTCTCTCTCAGAAGTGTTTTTTCTGCCTGGTGTTTTGCAAAGAACTGATCCAAGGATGTTTTTGTTTTATTTGTTTTTAAACAATGCTTCGTAAATGTCCAAGGCAAACGTCATCTTAGTGAGCAAACACCCGACTGGTGAACACTTTTTCTGGCCGATTCTTTTATTTTTTTTATTTTTATTTTTTTTATTTTTATTTTTTTTATAAGAGCTCAGAATTGTTCATTCGGTAGTCTTACCAATTCAACGTCTTGTCATCATTGCTCTTTTTTTTTTTTTTTTGTGTGTGTATGTGTGCGTGCGTGCGTTTGCGTGCGTGCGTTTGCGTGCGTTTGCGTGTGTGCGTTTGCGTGCGTTTGCGTGTGTGCGTGTGCGTGCAAATACGTATAAATTTATACTCAATTCATTCACCTAAAACCTTATAAATATCCCATTACCCTTCGCCTTAACCAGGTACTTCAGAATCTTGCCAGAGTCGTGAGGTTTAAATGGTCAGGAGACCAGAGAAAAGGTCAGAAAAAAAAGAAATAAAGAGAAAAGAAAGGTAAATCAAAGTGAAATCCAGCACCGACCAAACACTTCCTGCCTTCCCCATGATTACAAAATCAAAGTCTTACGCCAACCCCGGAAGCCTCTAAATTCCAGCAAATTTAGCGAGATCTCAAGAGACCAGAGGAAAAACTAAAGAGAGGAAGGAGGGAAGGATCGATAAGGCAGAGTGAGATCCATAGAAGCCAGTACATCCAATCCATCAAGGTGAAGTCCAGCACCAACAAGACCCCTCCTGCGTGGTTACAAAACCAGAGTCTTATGCCAACCCCAGAAACCTCATACTTCTAATAAATTAAGATCTCAAGTGACCAGAGGAAAAACTAAAGAGAGGAAGGAGGGAAGGATAGATAAAGCAAAGTGAGAACCACAGACACCAGCACCAACTGATTCAAGGGGCTGTGGGAGGGAGAGGGTACTTCTGTTGAGTTTCAGTAGATGCTGGTGCGACGGATCTGGCATGCATAAGGACCACCACCAAAGAAAGAAGCCGTCAACCGCGGTCCAGCAAAGCGAGCACTCCCCCCCCGGAACCCCCAGGCCGCGGCAGCACCAAGGCCACCCCCAAGCCACCCGAGCGGACACCGGTCGGCGAGCCGACCCAGACACCCGGAACACCCCCGCCCCAGCCCCGGCCCACACCCCCGAGCCCAAGGCCGCAGAACGAGGCCCAGCGGGCCCCCACAGCGCCCCACCGGTCCCCAGCCCCCATCCCCCCCACGACCCCCCCGCACCCCACCCAAACCCGCCATCCACCACGACCCAGGCCCCACCACCCCCGACCCCCAAACCCCCGAACACACCCCGACCCCCAGCACCCAACCCCCCACCCACCCATACCTCCACCCCCCCCCAAACAAGCCGCCCCCCCCCCCCCGACGGCCGCCACCCCCCCCGCGAACCCGCGAGAATGAAAATGTTTCATTTTAATCTTTTCCGTAAACACCATTTGCTGATTTAAATCATATCTTGCAGACCGATCCCAGTGTGTTAAAATTAATGATAACATTTCTCAGTCTAGACCATGCACTACAGGGGTAATTCAAGGATCCGTATTGGGGCCACTCCTGTTTAGTTTGTATATTAATGACCTTCCTTCCGTCTCTGACAATGTGACTGTCCTGATGTACGCGAATGACAGTTTTTTTTCCACTCACGGTCCCGACGCAAGCTCAGTTGTTGCTAAGTTATCTTGTGTAATGACTAAAGCAACTGAGTGGCTGAACAAGTCCCACCTCACGCTGAATACTGAGAAGACTATCGCTTTGTACTTCTCAAACAGAACAATCCTAAACGCACCCAAACATCTCTGCTGATAAATTTATGATCCAAAATGTTGAAGAAGTTAAATACCTGGGCGTGTCCTTAGATCCTACACTTAAATTTAATAATCATGTTAAAGCAGTATGCCGGTCCAGCAAAGCGAGCACTCCCCCCCCCCCCCCCCCCCCCACCCCCCCGGAACCCCCAGGCCGCGGCAGCACCAAGGCCACCCCCAAGCCACCCGAGCGGACACCGGTCGGCGAGCCGACCCAGACACCCGGAACACCCCCGCCCCAGCCCCGGCCCACACCCCCGAGCCCAAGGCCGCAAAACGAGGCCCAGCGGGCCCCCACAGCGCCCCACCGGTCCCCAGCCCCCATCCCCCCACGACCCCCCCGCACCCCACCCAAACCCGCCATCCACCACGACCCAGGCCCCACCACCCCCGACCCCCCGAACACACCCCGACCCCCAGCACCCAACCCCCCACCCACCCATACCTCCACCCCCCCCAAACAAGCCGCCCCCCCCCCCCCCGACGGCCGCCACCCCCCCCCCCGCGAACCCGGCCCCCCGCGAGAACCCCCCCCCGGAAACCGGCACCGGGCAGCAGCGCAGAGAGGGAAGATGTGCCCACCCCACCTCCAGCCGCGCGAGATTTGCACAGCGGCGGGAGGGGGGAAGCAGAGGAGGAAGCACCAGGGGAGAAGGCGGAACACCAGAACACCGAGCCCGGTGGGGAGAGGCCCCGGTCGTCACGCCAGAGTACTAGTGACACCTAACCCTGTTACTGAGTCCGCCGACTGGCGAGCTCTACCCTTACACCGTGAATGTGGCCCCACCCAGTGTATATACAAGTGTGTGCGTGTGGTGCATTAAAATTGGGAGCAGGTGAGTCGGAGCAGAGGGAAAAAATTTCCCCTACTCCGACACACCCGTATCCCCCCCAAAAAAATGAATATGTATATGTGTGGTGCATTAAAAAAGGAAATGGAGGGACAAAGTGGTGGGGCAGGGACACAAATGGGGGGGGGACCACAGCGCTGCCAGGCACTGCAGTCCATCCCCTCTGATGGCTCCCCGCCCCAACTCACCCCTCCCCTTGGACGTGAGGTGCATTAAAATTGGAGGGGAGTTGAAGGGTGAAGACGGTGTTTCCACCCTTCCCCACCCCACCAAGAAATGTGTTGTGTGCCCTATGTGTATATTTACAAAGTGTATAGTGCAAGCTAGTGAAGTGAGTAAGAGGAGCGACCAGCGGGTCCTCACCCAACCCGGCGGGTGTAGGCGGCACGCCCGCCCCACAGCACCCCCACCCCCACCCGCCCCCCACCTCATCCACCCGGCACCACAATGGGCGGACAGCCAGCGCAGCAGGGCTACCGGACAGCCCACCGGCAACCGGAGCCCGCCCGGGGCGCCAGGAGTTATACCGGAGTGGGGCAGGCCCCAAACCCTCGCCCGGCCCCCGGAGCCCGACGCCCGGGCCGGGGAGGGAGCCCCAGGCCCAGGGAGAGGGAGGGGGAGGGGCCGCACGGCAGACAGGGAAGGGGGGGGGGGGGGGGGAGGAGGGAGGGCGACAAGGGAAAAGGGACCGGGAGGCAGAGGAGGATGGGCGGGAGGAGGCGAGGAGGGAGAGGCGACGGGGGGGAGGAAGGGGGAGGGGAGAGGGAACCACGGGGCACATCGGAGGCCCACCCACCCCGAACCGCGCCGCCGGGCACGGAGCAGCGGACCGCGCCGGGACGGCACCGCCCCGGGCACCAGGGGAAGCACCCCAACACCGCACCCCACAGGGGGCCCAGGGAGCGGCCAAGACGCAACCGCCACCGAGCAGACAACGGGGGGGTGGGGGGTGGGGGCAGAACCACCCCCGCCCGACCACAGGGGACGGCGTCAAGAAAATTGACTAATTAGCATGCAGTAACACCAAGTGTTGATGCTTAGTGCCCACTAGAAATAGATCTTAAGGAGTTAATGAATATAGTGTCGTATAGTGTGGTATGCTCGAGCCCACTAGCAGCAACTAGGTTCCTGACTATATAAAAATAAAAACAATCAGATACAAAATACCAAATACAGAAGCAGCGAAAACAGAAGTTGTAACGATGTGGTGGCTCTCGTTAACAGGCAGAATCTTGGCAGGATTAAGTTGCCAAATTGAGATTAAAATATTCTATGTACATAGACCATATTTGTTTAAATCTTGATACTTGATTTTTATTTAAGGCAGAGATTTTTTCCATTGAGATATAATTTATTAGTAAGTTTAACCAGTGGTCGATATTTAGAGATTGTTTATTTTTCCAATTGACAAGGATTATTTTTTTAGCAATAGTAAGGGCTATAAATATAGATTGAGATTGTTTACATGGTAGCTCAGTTATTGTTAAGTCACCTAGTAAACACAATCTTGGAGATAAAGGAAGCCTACAGTTTAATATATCAGCGAGCTTTTCCAAGATTTTAGTCCAGAAATGCAGCACTGGAGTACATGACCATAAAGCATGAAGATAAGTATCGGCAGTGTTTTGTGAGCACTGGAGACAAATGTCGGAGTCAGAGAGTCCCATTTTTTTCATCATATATTGTGTAATATATGTTCTATGAAGTATCTTATATTGGATAAGTTGCAAATTTGTCTGTTTGGTCATTTTAAATACATTTTCACAGATTTGGGTCCAAAAGTCTGGTTCCGGAACTATAGACAAGTCTTTTTCCCATTTTAAAGTCGGTAAATACGTTTTATTTGTGTATAAAAATAACTTATATATTTTTGATATTTTCTTTATTGTTGTTGGAGAAAGCTTTATAATATCTTTAGCTAAGACAGGCAGTTGGAGCGTATCCTGAAGTGTTGGGATTTGCTTCTTAACCATATTTTTAACTTGCAGATAATGTAAGAAATTTCCCTTTTTTATTTCATATTTCTGGACCAAGTTTGTATACGATATAAACTTATTATCTGAGAAAAGATGATGAAGGTGTGTAATTCCTTTCTGCTCCCATAGGCTTAAATGGAACGACTGATTATTAAGTTGAAAGTCGGGGTTATGCCAAATGGGAGAGAGCCCACAGGGCGCCAATTGGGAGTTTGTAATTTCTAATGCCTTCCACCAGGCAGTCAGGGTGGCGGCTATCATTGGGTTTTTAAAACAATTATGTCGTCTTATTGATTTTGTAATAAAGAGTAAATCTGACAGTCTAAGATTATTACAATCCTTCTGCTCCAATTCCAACCAACAGTTAGTATCTCTGTTGGGTTGTGTCCATAGCACAAGATATTGTAGTTGATTAGCTAAATAATAGTACATAAAGTTTGGTGCCTCTAAACCTCCTTTAGATTTACTTTCCTGAAGAGTAGATAGACTAATTTTGGCTTTTTTTTATTCCAATAGAATTTTATGATAGCAGAGTCCAGCGATTGGAACCAGTTAGACGTAGGTTTAAATGGAATCATTGAAAATAAATAATTAATCTTTGGTAAAACTTTCATTTTTATAGTAGCTATCCGTCCTATTAAAGAGATCGGAAGATTATTCCAGCGCTCCAGGTCACTACGGATACTATCCAATAATGGTGAAAAATTTAAAGAAGTTAATTCAGTTAACTTAGGTGAAATTTTAACACCTAAGTATTTTAAATTACCTGTAGGAAAGGAGTAGTGTGGATCCTGACTTGTAGGATTCCATGAATTTTCTGTAATAGGTAATAATGTTGATTTTGTCCAGTTAATAGAGTAATCTGATAAGTGAGAGAATTTAGTTATTAATTTAAATGCTTCCCCTAGCGAGATAGCAGGTTCTTCTAAATAGAGTAATATATCATCGGCATATAGATTAATTTTATGTTCTATTGTCCCGGAGTGGATTCCTTGGATCCGTCTATCCTGACGTATAGCTAATGCAAGCGGCTCAATAAATATAGCAAATAATAAAAGAGACATTGGGCACCCTTGTCTTGTTCCCCTTTGTAAAGTAAAACTCTGTGATGTAATCCCATTAGTAGTAACTGTAGCTTTAGGAGAATCATATAATATTGAGACCCATTGAATGAATGACTCCCCGAAGCCGAATTTATTTAAGACAGCAAAGAGGAAGGACCAGTTAACTTTATCGAATGCTTTTTCTGCATCCAGCGAAATAACAACTGCCTTTTTATCATACCGCTGTGACATACTAATCAAGTTAAAGAGTCTCCTAATATTATTAGTAGAATGACGACCTTTAATAAAACCTGTTTGATCACTATGAATAATTGTCGAGATTACCGTCTCTAATCGAGATGCCAAGGCCTTAGCGATAATTTTAATATCGGTATTAATTAGTGATATCGGTCGGTAACTTGACGGGAGGGTAGGGTCTTTTTCTGGCTTTAATAAAAGTTTAATTGCTGCTATATTCATATCTTGACGTATATCACCTTTACTTTTAATTTCAGTTACTACTCTTAGAAATAATGGAGCAAACATTAACCAGAAATGTTTAAAAAATATAGCCGGAAAGCCGTCTGGACCAGGTGCTCTGCCATTAGACATACTGTCTAAAGCACGATACAACTCATCTATAGTAAGCGGGGTATCGAGAATATCTTTATGTTCAATAGATAACTGAGGTATATTTAAGCTGTTTAGGAATTCCTCAATATATTCAGGGTTAGGTCTATTAATTTCTGTGTATAGATTTCGATAATAGTTATAAAAAATATGGTTAATTTCTTCTGGTGATTGTGTGCATTCACCATTTATATCTTTAATAGCCGTTATAAGAGATTTTTCCCGATTCCGTTGAAGTTGATTTGCCAGGAATTTACCTGATTTATTATTATGTTCAAAATTATTATATCTCAACTGTTGTATTATAAACTCTGTCTTTTTAGATAACGTGTTATCTAACTGTATTTTTATATTCTGTAGTTCTATCCATATTTGATTATTTGGGTTTAATACATATTCATCCGTTAGTTGTTTAATTTTATCTTCCAGGTATTTTTCTAATTTTTGATCCTGTTTCTTTTTATAAGTTGAATATGATATAATTTTCCCTCTAATTACCGCTTTCCCTGCTTCCCAGAGAAGAGATGGAGATATATTTGGAGAGTCATTTATTTCCAAAAAATCTGCCCACTCCCTTCTAATAATTTTATCAAACTCTACGTCTTTCAGTAATGAGATGTTAAAACGCCATATCGGGGGAGGTTTAAAGGTAGAGTCAATTTGTAGAGTGAGGGAGACTGGTGCATGATCACTTATAATTATAATATAATATAATATAATAATAAGCACTTTTTCTCCTCAAATACATCCTCAATTATAATTATGTAAATTTTGTATTTTTGTTTTATACATTTGTTATGACATTTATTTTGACCAGAGTTGTAGACATATAGCTGTTGTTTCAAATGCTAAAGTGACATGAAGAAATATGTTTAGCTCGTGAACAATATATATATATATATATATATATATATATATATATATATATATATATATATATATATATATATACAGTGGTACCTCTACTTACGAAATTAATTGGTTCCGGAAGAAAGTTCTTAAGTAGAAAATTTTGTAAGTAGAGACGCATTTTCCATGTAAATGCCCTAATCCGTTCCGAGCCTCCCAAAATTCGGACATAAATGTTTTATAAAGCATAAAAATGCATCAAAACATGTAACAAATACATGTTACAATTAGATTCTTGCACAATAAATGAGAGTTCTGCGTAATGTAAAAAACAAAGAATAGAGTAAAGAATAAAAATGATGGTCATTTACCTTCTTAACTGCTGTCCTCATCGTTTTTTGCCCTCTTTCGTTCATGTTCTCTCTCAGAAGTGTTTTTTCTGCCTGGTGTTTTGCAAAGAACTGATCCAAGGATGTTTTTGTTTTTTGTTTATTTGTTTTTAAACAATGCTTCGTAAATGTCCAAGGCAAACGTCATCTTAGTGAGCAAACACCCGACTGGTGAACACTTTTTCTGGCCGATTCTTTTAAACAAATTCTGAAAAGTCATGGAAACTTCCGGTATGGCGAGGCATCTTTTTTCCAAAAAAAAAAAAAAGGCCCGTCTCGTCGTAATTAAAAACTTACTGTGCCTTCATCAATCACCAATTGTTTGAATTTTTGCACAAATTCGTTGGCCGTTAGTTCATACATTTACGAAAAACTATCGGAACACCTCATGGGCCGCGGGATGAATGATGAGGACGCTGTATAGACACCGATCTAGTATCTAGGCTCATAGATACCTATGGTAAAGGTTCCTCTTAGCCAATGGGATGCCAGAAACATGCACAAACACCGATCTAGTATTTACGCTCATAGGTACCTATGGTAGGAAATAGCCATAGCCGAAAGTATTTTACGTTCGGTAATGCATTTTAACCTTCGTATCTAGAAATTTCTTTCGTAACAAGAGGCAATATTTTCCCGTTGAGGCGTTTCGTAACTCGAAAATTTCGTATGAAGAGACGTTCGTAAGTAGAGGTTCCACTGTATGTATATATGTATATATATATATATATATATATACATATATGCATATACATATATATTTTTTTAACTGTTTATCCAGTATTCAGAGTGTTTCAATTTAAAGTGGCCAGTAGATGTTATTGCCCCATTTTATATGAAATAAACACAGTTTGTGAGTCCAACCGAGTAATAGCTGCATTTTGGCCAACCTACATTTTTCTACGGGTGAAAAGGCAAAGACAGGAAAGTCTATTCTGTCATTTGGCAGATGCTTTTCAAAAAACATTGAATTAATCTGCTTACCTTGAGATAATCCAGAGCTTGTGCAGGGCTTCACGTTTCAGTGATAATATTGGAAATACTGTAGTTGACTTTCCAACTCGAAACTGAAAGTTCCATGAAGCAAATGATTCTCCTACAACATACAGAAACAAAATGAGTGGCATTCACCCGAGTAAACACAGTGAACCAAACAGACAGACTGTACAAACCTGTTGCCAAAAATCTAAGCATCAACACAAGTCTCTCTTTTGCTAAAATGGACAGCCTCATATTTGTCTCCTGCTTTTTAATCAATGGAGCGACTTTATGAAGGAGAAACTCTAGCTCCTCCATATTCATTTGCAGAAATCCCTTCTCTGTCAGAAAGCTGTAAAATATAACTATATGCATTAGTGGATAGTCATAACTATAATAATAATCTACAACTGCAGTGCAGTAAAAGTCCATGCATAAAATTCGGAAAAGGATGTAATATAGTTTCTTAACGGTAATGTAATAATTAATGTAGTGCAAACGACATGACAAAAAACAAACAAACAAAAACAAACCACCTCCATGTCACGCTGTAGCAGGTACATTCCGTGTTCACCCTTTGGATCAACGTCTTTTCTTTTGGCGTCTCTTCTTTTCTGCTAATATCCATCCATCTCCAAACTGATGGTTCAAAATATAGACAAACAGTTTTATATCACTAATCTGAACATTCTCAAATACAATAATAGGGAGCTTTTGACTCGGTGAAATAACAAAATGTTGCGCCTTTTTATAACTGAAACTCTATATCCTACACGATCAAATAGAAATTCCATTGTCCAGCTGTTTTCAAAAACAGACATTAAGAAAATTCGAACAAATTACGTTAAGTATCCCGTCAGCCCCAAGACAAATGAAGTCCATTTCAAAATTTTGAGTAATATTTATCCATCCAATGAGATGCTAAGGTTAAGATTTGGTATCGATCACAACGATTGTTCCTTCTGTGAAAGAGACATTGAAAGTACTACTCAAATTTTCGTTGACTGTATGTATACAACATTATTTTGGAAAAACTTTCAAGACCGGGTATCAACAAAGCTTGCTCTTTCTGTTTCTTTTACTAAGGACAATATAGTGTTTGGTCTCGTTTCGGAAGATAGTGATGTATGTGGAATGATACTGAACAACTTGCTAATTTTGGCAAAATATTTCATTCATTGCTCCAAATGGAGAAAGGTGAAGACCCTTTTTTTCTGTATTTTTGAAATATCTCACAGACAATCACGTCAAATCCTTAAAGATGATGAAAATGAAAGGAGCAAAAGCTTTGCTGAGTGCATATTCAGAGTTTAATGTCTTTTCAGACTTCTAACCTGGTTAAAAAAGGGATTTTTTTTCTTACTTTCTTTCTTTGTGTGCCCTGTACCTCTATAATAGTATGCTCTTATTAAGTTGCCTTTTTGTTGTATAATTGTTATTGTTGCGTGTACTTGCAATACTTTTAATTGGATGTGTATGTATATTGTTGAATGTGCACATTGTTCGATGAAGCAAAAAATAATAATAATAATAATAATAATTAAAAAAAAAAAAATATATATATATATATATATATATATACACATACATCCATCTATTTTCTTGACCGGTGTCATGTTCTAGATCAACAAATATGGTATAGAACATGAACCCTTGTTGTCATACATTAAAGATTCAGAAGCCAACGGGTGTATAGGGTGTTGGCTAGGGGTGTTAAAAAAAAAATCGATTCGGCGATATATCGCGATACTACATCGCGCGATTCTCGAATCGATTCAATAATAGGCAAAATCGTTTTTTTTTTTTTTTTTTTTTTTTTTTTTAGGATTCACACCTTAAGCATGGAAGAATGTTATATGAACGGAACATTAAGCCTTAATATTTTATTTTAATGCTGTTTAAACATGAAACAGATTACAACCTCTATAAGACTGAAATTTCAGATAAATAAATAATACATTTTCATATAAATCTTACACTCTACAAGCTTACTGATTAGTATTTTCTAAATTTGAATGAAAAAAAATCGCAACAATCGACTTAGAAATTCGTATCGGGATTAATCGGTATCGAATCGAATCGTGACCTGTGAATCGTGATACAAATCGAATCGTCAGGTACGAGGCAATTCACACCCCTAATATATATATATGTATATATATATATATATATATATATATATATATATACACATACATCCATCTATTTTCTTGACCGGTGTCATGTTCTAGATCAACAAATATGGTATAGAACATGAACCCTTGTTGTCATACATTAAAGATTCAGAAGCCAACGGGTGTATAGGGTGTTGGCCAGCTGAAAGTAAGGAATAGGGCCACTCAATTCCGTACACGAGCCTCACTTTGTACCCGAGAACGTCCTCCTGATAACATCAGCTGATCAACAATAAAATCCTTTTGCGACTACGAAAAGAAAACTCAGATGAAGCTTTCAAATTAACTATCCATTCCATAGGGCCACTGGACTTTGCGATGGGAATGTTCCAAACAAATATACCACGCTAGCTAGCATCTTATTGACACCTGACACGGATGATAAGAACCACACTAAACTGTGATCCATGGACTTTAAGCATTCGTAATAAACTTTACCGCTACTAAACAAAGGGTGGAGGCTGGGTTGGATCTTCACATTTTGGAGGTCGATTTTCTGTTGTAATCATTACTAGTCCAGGGCAGTCCATCTTCCATTTTACGAGATCTTACGTTAACAGCTAGCCGTGTGGATTTGTTTGACGGACACGGATCATGCAGCACTATGATAGCAGCGTGGCCTTCCTGGGAACGTGGGGTCGCTTCCAGCTGTTGGTTTTTCTCTTGCTCTGTTCCACTGCCTTGCCCAATGGGATAGGCACCTTTTCGTTTGTGTTCCTCACCGACACGCCCCAGCACCGATGCCGGATCCCTGAGGCCAATCTCAGTCAGGAGTGGCAGCAGGCTGCGGTCCCTCTGGAGGTACACTACTACTCTTGTCATCTCTCAAGATTCACTTCAAAAAAGAAACAAGAAGATGTTTAGGGTGTTGTAGAAATGGTCCTCTCAGTGATTACAATGTACCGTATATAAAATGTCTACACACCCCTCCCTGTGCAAATCCCATTTCATTACATTAATCTCTCAGCATTTACAAAAAAAATGTCATGGGTTTTTCCACATACCTCCTGAGGTGGTGGACGGAGACCTCCAGCCAAGCCGCTGCCGCCGCTACCGGTTGGACGTGCTCCGCAACCTCTCGGCCGGTGGGCTGCTGCCAGGCCGCGATGTCAACCTGAGCAGCCTGGAGCAGGAGGACTGCGCCGATGGTTGGGTCTATGACACTGATGTCTACCAGTCCACCGTGGTCTCCGAGGTTTTTTTTTTCCTTTGGTCAGGATGAAAGCACGACGATAGATTTTTCTTAATTCAAAGCATTCTCAAGACTAGAGTCATTTTGGATCGGGGAGTTAATTTCTATATTTCTATATTGTAAATAAAAAAAAGTTTTTTGTTTTCCCAGCTACTTTAAGTAAAGTCCTTGGAATTGTGGACAGCCAGACGGTTGCTACTTGATGACTTTAATGCCTTGGCGGAAGTGATATTTTCACTTATGCATTTCCAGTATGACTTGGTGTGCAGTCAGCATTGGAAGCAACCACTGACCTCCACCATTTTCTTCCTGGGTGTCCTGGTAGGGTCCTTCATCTCTGGAGTGATCTCTGACAGGTATCTACTGGGGATTAAGAATTTGCAGAAATGGCAAAGTCACTGGTTGCAAACTTGCAACGGAATGTTTTGGTTTATTTTTGTCTAGGTTTGGCCGTAAACCGGTGCTGTTCGCCACCATAATCATTCAGCTCGTGTTCACGCTACTGCAGATTGTTGCACCGTCTTGGGAGTTGTTTTGCTTGTTTCTCTGCTGCAACGGTCTGGGCAATATCTCCAACTACTTGTCCTGCTTTGTGCTGGGTATATTGTTTTTCAGTGCAACTTCTTACTAGTTAATTTATAGCCCAAAATTTGTAGCCATTGAATTGAAGATATTTCAGAAAAGGCGATTAGATGAAGACACTATCTGTCACTCAATCACAACGAAAAGATGCCAGCATCTAAGCCAGGGATGTCCAAACTATGGCCCGCCGTCCATTTTTCAGTGGCCCGTGACATATGCTAAAAATGGCATTTGACTCAGTTCAAATAAAATAAACAAAACAAAAATGTTTGGAAATGGTCAATGTAACAGATGCCATTAAATGTTATTTTAGTTAACTAAAACTAATGTGAAAACTAAAATTCAAAAAACAATAGTTACCGAAATAAAAGAAAATGCTTTTTTAAAAACGAAAATAACTGAAACTACATTTTATGTTTACAAAACTAACTAAAACTAACTACAGTATAATTATAGCAAACATGTCCTTCGTTTTAGTCTTTTGTAATTAATTTAATGCATGAACCTTTGGGGATGATTTTAAATGTGATTATTAGTAGATTTATTTTGATATCAACCGGAATAATGATTTTTGTCTCGCAACAGCCAAAAGAAAAGCACCAAAAGATGATGTCGCTCCGATGCTGTTTTTTTTTTAAATATCACGCACAAGTAATACAGATTTAAAAAACAAAACAAAAAAAACCCTACAAACTAATACTTATACTGAAACAAACTCAACTAAAACTAAGCATTTTTCAAGACCCAAATTAATAAAAACTAACAGAACCACCCTAAAAACTAATAAAAACTAACTAAAATGAAAAATTCCAAAACTATAATAATCCTACTGCCATATTACAAATAAAATGGTTTATATACTGTAGCATTTTTCTAAATATGCAAAAGCACAAATAAATTATAATGTACAATTTTGAGGATTAAACAATTTCTCTTCATAACATTATGTGGCCCTTGCGTCCTTCTGATTTTCTGTATGTGGCCCAAATTGGCTCAAATGAAAAAATTTGGACACCCCTGATCTAAGCAGTCTAAGGTTGATGATACCACAACCACCTTCTTGTCAAGCCAACCATATTGTTTGATTGGTAGAAATTAACCACAATTGAGTAAGGGAAGAAAAAAAAAATTCTGATAGATCTAAAAAGGTTAAATAACTCATTGTACCTACATGAAATTCAAACAAGTTGTTTTTGCTGGTGCAGGTACAGAAATCCTCACAGGCAACGCTCGGGTGGTTTACTCGTCAATGGGCGTGTCTCTAGGCTTTGCCATTGGCTACATGATGCTGCCGCTCTTTGCCTACTTCCTCCGGAGCTGGAAAACACTCCTGCTGGCCATGGGTCTACCGTGTCTCATCTACATCCCCCTGTGGTGGTAGGCACAAGGCATTTATAATCATATTACAAACATCACTGTTGATATTTTTTTTTAATGTGAATTTTTAGAAACAAATCTATGAATTGATTTTACAGGGTCTTTGCATATTTTTAAGGATTTTTATACTAAGTATAGCACATGCCAGATAGTTTTACTCTGTTATTATTGTAGGTCACTAACTTCTAACAAACTATTTAGATACAACTTGATACATTCACCCAAGTATCACCTTCAGGTATTTTGTACAAGACTGGTTACAGCAGTGGTGTCCAAACTTGGTCCTCAAGGGCCGGAGTCCTGCAGGTTTTGGATGTTTCCCTGCTCCAATGCGCCTGTTTGCAATGAACAGGGTTGTGCACTTGCTGATGAGCTTCAGGTGTGTTGCAGAAGGGAAGCGTCCAAAACCTGCAAGACTCCAGCCATCGAGGACCAAGTTTGGACACCACCGGGTTCCAGCCTATGGCCAATATTGACTTGATGTTTTAGAAATGTATGTCATGTTTGCGTGACAGGATCCTCCCAGAGTCCCCCATGTGGCTGCTGTCTCAGGGCCGAGTGGCGGAAGCCGAGGCCATCGTAAGAAAAGCCGCCCAGATGAACCGAGTGGCTGCACCGGAGAAGATCTTTGGTGATTCCAAGTTGAAAGCAAGTTTGACTTTTGTATCAATGTGCTCGCTAGCCACTTACATTGGTGGGCTAAATGCTAGCTTAGCAGGCAAAGGACTAGCAACCACCAGGACAAGAGCGGTTAAGAACCACAAATTAAAACAAAGAAAACACACTTTCTTGCTAGAGGGAGGAGAGCTTGTTGTTAGCGGATAGCAGCTAAGAGCTAGCTGCCACCAAGATACTCAAAGAAGGACAGAGGATAAGAATCCCAATGGCAAAAAAAACCCCCAAAACAACAATAAACAACAAAAAAACAAACAAACACCTGAACCGAAGATGATAGTAGTAGGCGGGAAAGTTGTCCATGGATAACCAGTAGCAGCAACCAAGCTAATAAAGTAAGACAGTGTATAAAACCACAATCACAAAAATAAAAATAAATGATGCTAACCGCAATAGGAGGATCCTTTGTTGACATTTTTTAGCGCACGCGCGGATAGCTGTGTGGCAGAAAACATGGCACGAAGAAAGTTAGCGGGCGAATCGCCGCTATTTAAGCACGTTAACGGCCGAAGTTTGGAGGAGGTTTACGGAGATATATTGGCGACAATTTGAAACTATTCAATCAATCAATCAACTTTATTTATATAGCACCTTTCATACATTTAAAATGCAACTCAAAGTGCTGGACATCCATAATACAATAAAAGAAAAGAAAGAAAAAGCCCCCCCATCCCCATGATCGTACCCACAGACACACCCGAAACCCAACAAACACATGAAAACCACAACATGGCGGGGCACAGAAGTACCCTGTAAGGAAAGGCACCCAGGAGGAGTTCATCCACAGTGAGATGGATGAAGACCAAGCATCCCTCTCACTGTGGAGACTCCCCCATGAGAAAAAACTGGAGCTAAAACTTTAATAACTCCCAAATAAAAATATTTAAACACTAAAAGAAAACAGCTAAACACGATAGAAAAAATAAATAAATAAAAAACAAAGCTACAAGACAATATAGATTAAAATAGTTAAATAAATAAAAGGGGATAGAAAAAAAATTATAAGTAATAATAAAACAATTAATAATAATAATAATAATAAACATAAATAAATAAAATAAAATTAAAAAAGATCATCCATCCATCCATCCATTTTCTTGACCGCTTATTCCTCACAAGGGTCGCGGGGGCTGCTGGCGCCTATCTCAGCTGGCTCTGGGCAGTAGGCGGGGGACACCCTGGACTGGTTGCCAACCAATCGCAGGGCACACAGAGACGAACAACCATCCACACTCACACGCACACCTAGGGACAATTCGGAGCGCCTAATTAACCTGCCATGCATGTCTTTGGAATGTGGGAGGAGACCGGAGTACCCGGAGAAGACCCACGCGGGCACGGGGAGAACATGCAAACTCCACCCAGGAAGGTCCGAGCCTGGACTCGAACCGGAGACCTCAGAACTGGGAAGCGGACGTGCTAACCACTCGACTACCGTGCCGCCCTTAAAAAAGATCAATCAAATGCCAAACTAAAAAAATAAGTCTTAAGCCTCCTCTTAAAAACATCAATATTCTCTGCAGACCTGATGCTCTCCGGCAGGCCATTCCATAGGTGAGGACCATAGTGGCTAAAGGCAGCTTCACCATGTGTCTTGGTCCTCACCTTTGGAATAGTTAAAAGGCCACTGCCAGAAGACCTCAGAAGCCGCGAGGGGTAATAGGGTAAAAGCAAATCAGATAAATAAGATGGGCCGAGACCGTTAAGACATTTAAAAACTAATAAAAGCACCTTAAAATCAATCCTGAAACGCACGGGGAGCCAATGCAGCGATTTTAAAACTGGTGTAATGTGCTCCCGCCCTCCGGTCCCCGTCAGCACACGTGCAGCTGAGTTCTGAAGGAGCTGTAGGACTGAAATATTCTTTTTGGGAAGACCAGAGAGCAGGGAATTACAATAATCTAAACGACAAGAAATAAAAGCATGCATCAGCACCTCCGTGTTGGCCTGTGAGAGAAACGGGCGGACTCTGGCAATATTCTTAAGATGGTAAAAACCGATCTTGGCTACATTTTTAATATGAGGATTAAAAGTAAGCTCAGAGTCAAAAATGACGCCCAAATTCTTTACACATTGCGTGGGTTTAAAATATTGTAGTTTAGGTAAAAGTTTCTCTCTCTGAAAGCCCATATGACGTGGGATTATGACAAAATTTGATCAGAGTCCCCCGTTTCCTGGTCACACATCTGCTTTGGGGACACATTACTCTTATTTAATACAAAGCCCAAAACTGCAAAATTGGGTAATTATTCTTCATTGAAGTGTAAATCCGTGCATGCTGGAGTGACATCATGCAGCCGACAAATTCGCCCTTCGTAGGACCCTGCCTTGTGAATTTGGACACAGGCAGACTATCCATTACATTTAAGTTTGTGGAACGTCACTCCAAACCAACCCCTCGAAACAGTCAACATTAGATAGTTCCATGGGGGAATTATGTCAACAAGCACCACAGCTTATTATTGATTTATTTTGGGAAATGCAGACTTTAGTACAGTGAGACCTGTGTGTGAGAATTTCAATGGCATCTGGTCTAGTTTTAACAACTGAGCTGACAAAATTCTTCTTTTCAAATCCAGTCTTGGAGAAACATGCAGTCATTCTACGTAGCATACTAGCATTGTAGCACCTTTAATGGAGCTGTCAGGATGGAGCTTACAACTGTAGATACTGTGTATACACAAGTGAGATCGGCAGGTATCAAAACAGATGCAGAATGCATTATTTATTCAGAGAAGATGAACATGTGGACATTCAAGTATAAAACTAGTTGCTACCAGGGCAAAGAAGGAAGCGAGTTTAATAACCAGGATTACCAAAAACAAAATGACCAAGTAATTAAAAGATGCTAGCGGTAGACGGTAGCGGCTAAAATCGTGTCGAATTAAAGCCTCCATTTTGTTGTAGGCAGAGGAGGAGAGACCGGTAGAGCGCTACACTATTGTGGACCTGGTGAGGAAAAGAAGCACCGCCATGACGACCATCTTCCTTTGCTGGCTGTGGTGAGTTGACACCCAACAGAAAAGTACCACCAACACAGCCAAGCACTGACGACGACTTTGCCAAATTGTCAGGTTCACGATGACCATTTGCTACTACGCCCTGTCCCTCAACACGTCGCAGCTCCACGTGGATCCGTACATCAGCTGCTTCCTGTTCGCCGTGGTGGAGGTGCCGGCGTACTTGAGCTGCGGCCTGGCCATCCGATACCTTCCACGACGCCTCACCGTGATGGTCATCTTCCTCACCCTGGGCCTGGCGCTCTTCTGTAGTCAGCTGGTGCCACAGAGTGAGTGGCACACCAAAACTGAAGAGTTGAGCTCCGAATAAGTTAGGCTATGGTCCTGGACCTGCCACTGTAGTTCAAAACCACTGCTGTTCCTAAGTCATCTTGTGTTGCGGATCCAAACCGAGTTGAGTTCTTGCTTGGACAGCTTTCTTTGCCCTTCAACCTCAGGTATCGTGGCTCTGGCATTGGTCTTGGAGATGTTGGGTAAGTTTGGCGCCTCCTTCGGCTTATCGGTGCTGTATGCCTTCACGGCCGAGCTGTACCCGACGGCCCTGCGGAACACGGCATCCGGGACCTGCGTCATGGTGGCGCGAGTGGGAAGCTGCATTGCGCCCTTTCTCTTGGAGCTGAGTGAGCACTTTTTTTTTTTTTTTTTTTTAAAGGGGGTGGTCAGGGTGGAGGTGATGGTCTCTGAACTTATCACCACTTTCATGTTGATACCACACAGAAATCTACTTCAAGTATCTGCCATATATCACCTTGGGCAGTCTGGTTATGCTATCAGTCCTGGGCACTGTCTTCCTGCCGGAAAGTTTTAAACAACCACTCCCCGAGACCCTTCAACAGATGCAAAAGAGGCCAAGGTGGGATATTGGTATAGTGATCTTGATAGAAATTGGCATAAACACATCAATATTAGAAACACATAATGTAAACGTGCATTTAATTTGTAAAAATGAATCATTTTGATTTGCATTGGGACATTTGAACCTTGTCTTTTTGTTTCCTAATTACCCATATTTTCTGCACTATAAGGCACACCTAAAAGCCTTTAATTTTCTCAAAAACCGACAATGCGCCTTATAATCAGGTGCGCCTTATATGTGGCTCAATATTGGTTAAGTACGGCTACCATAGTCAGGGGGCATCACCGAAGTAACAGCAGTTAGAACGGTAGTACCACACCTGAACAAGGCTGGGAAATATTGTCAAAATGGATAGTAACGTTTGAACAATATTGAGTTATTGTTATATTGTTAATACGGAACCATATTATGACTGCACTACCGGTAACTTGTTTTGGGAGTGAACAAAGTTGTCAGAATGCTGGTTTGTATTCAATTACTGGTCATAAATATTGACTGACTCATATTTTTTGTTCAGATTCCCTTTAGCACATCTCCATCTATTGCTGGGGTGGCAAACTGCGGTCCTAGAGGGCCGGAGTCCTGCAGGTTTTATAGATTTCCCTACTCGAAGTGCAGCTGATTCCAATTAACAGGCTCATTATCAGGCTTCTGCAGAGCTTGCTGATGAGCTGATCATGAATCAGCTGTGTTGAAGAAGGGAAATATCCAAAACCTGCAGGACTGCAGCCTCCGAGGACCGGATCTCACCACCCCTGATCTATTGTACGTTTAATGCAATCCCAGCCACTGCAGTAGCTTCTACTCTATGCGCCTTATAATGGGGGTGCGCCTTATATATGGAAACAGTTTAAAAATATGTCATTCATTGAAGGTGCGCCTTATAGTGCGGAAAATACGGTACTCATTTCGCTAACAAATCCTCTTGTTGATTTCTCCTGCTTGCAGCATGGCCTGTCTCAGTATCTGTGGACGAAAAACCTCCAAATCCGTGACGGTCTTCAAAACCCGGCTGTGAACTCTGTTATCACACTGTGGATTTTATCGCCCAAATGTATAACTGCATTGTGTATTATGTTATAATGATAACTTGGATGGATAGCTAGTTCTCATCTGCACAAAAGGTCAGCCATTTTGGATCGCCAACTACGGCAACCACATTATACGCGTGCGCGATAGTGCGTGTTCGTAAAAACACGATACAACATGAAAAAAAAACTATATACATTACTGATACATTTGAAAGTAACTAAGTAATTTTTAATCCTATAAGATGAACATCTTACTTTTGACATCATTACATTATAGTGAGTCTGCATTGTTGTACTTTACAGTAAGTCTGCAGTATGTGTGTCTTAAATTACCATGAGCTTCATTTAATCCTGGGGGCACATGCGCCACCATGCGGTCAAACTCAAAAATCCCATGAAGAGAAGAAAAAACAAAAAACACTGTAATATGGCTCCAATAGGTCGCTTGCACATCGTAATGCATCATGGGAGTTTTTCCTTCGGGCGCCATATTGGGTGTCCGCCGGTTCACAAGGTACACTCGCGAGTTACACGGTAGAGCTTATCAACCTGATGTAATTTTCGCAGTATTTTCACGATTTACCGGAAGATCAAAAACAACGATACAGGCAGAAGGTGTCTCTGTGTGGCGGGATTGATCCTAATTACGTCCTGACCAAGGGTGATTTTTTTTTTTGACGGAGAAAGCTTGCTGGCCAAATGTGACATCTCTGGACATCTTTCCCTACCTCGTGTTGACAACATGCTCCATAACACGCCAACAAATCCCTGGAGGCTTACAATTATTTTGTAAGCGGGTGGATACAGAGTGTAAACTTTAACATCGCATCAGAAGAAACGGTTGCTGTTGCACGTAAGTAAACCACATGGTGTTGGTAATTCTGCACACAAAAATGTTGATTTGTTCTCAGGCTTCCTGTTATCATTGTGTTTACATGCACAGCTGGCTTTACCTGATGTGGTTTTTCTAATAATTTTATAACAGGCAAATATGGCAGAGCGTATAAGAATAAAAAGTAACTGCACAGCCTCCCCGTGGCTTAATTAAATTTAATGCTACCCTTTCACTAGTTACATGTTACTTAATCAACTTATTCTAAATGGTTAAGGTTAACCACTCTCGGAGGACGTATTTTTAGTTTCAGTTTCCAGTACAATAAAACGTGTTCATGGTAACTACTGAGCATACTGACAGCTTTTCTTATGATCTCACGGTTAAGGAGGCTGTCACAACACCCAATTTCTGTCTGGTGCCAGATGGCAACAATTCCCATCACTTGTCACGACAACACCAATAGTATTACCAGGTATGTATGGCTTTACTTTTTGTAGTTTCTTATTTAATTCTATGTTTCATATTTTCATTACAATGTTTGTAATATTTTCAGATTCAGGCACAGATGAGTTTAACTGGACGGACTTCTGCGACTTTGTGGTGTGGACAAAGTGTGATTGAGCGAGTCCACCCAGATCGCTCGTTTTGGCCAGTTGGAAAAGCCAAGAGTTTTTTTCCCCCAAAATCCCCTCCTTACCTGAACTGCTCGGGAGAGCATTTACTAGATCAGCAGTTGACTTCCAGTGTTCCTGCTCAGCCGCTGTCACCTACCACTTGCTCATGTACTTCAAAGATGCGGAATAAAGTAGTTTTTTGTGCTGCAGCAGATTGTAAAATCAAATGATATCACTTGAAGTGTGCCAATCTAGACTGCCAAAAGGACAGTGGTTTTGTGACAAGTGTGAAACAAGGATTATTGGGAAAACTGTAACACAGTACTGGTACTTGTCTTACATTAAACACATTTAAAAGAGAGCAACTTTTTCCTCTGTACATAGCATAATGAAAGTCATTGCGTACCCCATCAACATTACATCATACCGTCATCAGGATGGTAGGCACCTGTGCTAAAATAAACTACATTAATTAACAGTTCAATTTTTAACCCTGAAATTACTACATCTAATCATTATTCACTTCATTTTTTGTGCTTTTAGAAATAATAGAGATTTATGCCATTACTTTAAGAGGGACCATATTGCACATTGAGTCAAATCCTGTCATTTGTATTATGTATAACTTTGTAAACAAACCCAACAATAGAATTTGTATAAACGCTGCCTTTATTAGCGCCAAACAAACAGTCGCATGTTGTCCTCCTCCAATGCTTTGATGCTCGCCTTCGTTTCCATCATGTCATTGGCAATCAAGTCGGTGTGGCATGAGATCCCTAAAGAAAAAAATAAAGAAAAAAAATCACAAAAAAATACGGTACCAGTAATAGGTTTAATATAGTAAAGTAGTTAGTTTTTTTGTCAGTGTAAAAGAAATGTACACATTTTGTTGCATTTTTTAATGTATGAACATTGCTACAGGCAAATACTTATTTCTATAAACACTTCCAAATGTCTCTAAAATATAAGGTGCGTGTACACACACAAACAAACACATACATTCACTCATGCATACAATATATCATGTAATGAATTCTGAGTGGCATACCAGAGTCAATGATGTCAGCAGTACTTGAGAGTACAGGTTACTGGAGCCATCTGGCTGCATAACTGCAACAATCTCTGCCACTTCGAGTCGTCTTTTCTTTGCTTGTCTCTCCTGTGCACGTTCATATCTTGGCACCGACTGGGCTGAGACATAGATGTAACTTGGGACCCAACTTTAATGTTGGAGCCCAGTCGGGATGATTGGACAGAAAAACGGGCGCAGGGCGACCTGTTAAAATAAACAAATATATAAACAAATAAAATATGGAAAGCCTGGTTATTTTACCGCAGTAGGGTGGCCGTGAATAAGTTCTTTAGCATGATGTGTAGGCTACCGGGGGTCTGTTTTCTTGCATCACCCCCGGGGGTCTGTTTTCTTGCATCAGCCCCTTCTGTCTCTTTTTTTTCCCAAGTTTACATTTTGCCACCAAAAAACATGTTATCTGCATTAAAAGCCCAAGACTAATCAATCCAATTTCAGCAGTAAACACTTTGCACTGGCACTACTTGGGTGAAAATGTTCGATGTTAGCTTTCGGCTAACGTCCGCTAGCCAGCTTGTACTACCGAACTTGCTTGCTCATGAATCCAAAACATAAGCAACTTGCCCATATATGGGCGGTCGAAACGTTATTAATCCTCATGCATTAAATAAAGGTAAACAAGCTTACCGCTCACAAAGTGATCGCTGCACACACGAGCCCAAAGTAACGACTTCCCTCCGGAGTCCGCACTCCTCTGTCTCCAGGCCCTGGTTCCTAATTATTTTCGGAATTCGGAAAAAAGACCGACCATTTTCCCCCTTGGCTTTGTTCGAACAGCCAACGATACAGCAACAATGTACCATTTTAAACGCAGAAAACAAACGTGATAGATACGTGTTAGACCGAATCGCTACGTAAATGGAGGCCACCCAGCATGGCGACTACGAGAAATCCGAGGCGGAAGTGACGACATGTGCAAGCGACCTATACAGTATGTGTCAAAATCTACCTTTCGTACAAGACATGGTTGGGTACAAAACTGCTTTTATTTAAATTTAAAAATAAACAAAAACAAACATGCACTGTTCTGTACCTTTCGCAATGTCTGTTTTATTTTTATTTTGACAACTTGTATATTTCGTATATTTGATTTTCGTGTGTTTGAGTTTTCTGTATAGTGCAAGCCATAATTTAAAAAAAAAAAAAATCACAAATCCACTCATGTATTTACTCGAACAATGTTGAGTGCCACGGTGTGAGTCCAACACAGTGTGAACAGCTTAAATATTGGTTGACATGCAGAGACCTCAAAGTGGGCAAAAAGAAAGCAGTTTTACAATGAAGGTAAGATTTATTGTACAATCATAGCTCGTAATCCGGTGCTTCTCGACACTCGGTGCTTGCTGGACCCTGTCAAGACGCGATTGGTGACCCCTGCACGATTGGTGACCCGCACGCGCAGAAGATCGGCCATCTTAGATCGCCAACTACGGCAACCACAACAGAACACAAAACCTTTATTTACCTGCGCGATAGTGCGCGTTCGTAAAAACATGATATAACACGAATTGAATTATTATTATTGAATTATATTTATTGACATGTTCATGAAAATTGTTAACTGCAATGGTGAAATAATGCTGCTTCACATTCAAGCACTACTTTCTAATCATAGTTGGATAACATCATTTGCATAGAAATGCTTCCCGTTACAATCCAAATTTTATCAAAAATAAAATTTACAAAAATTTTCATCAACAATATACAATTTCTCTTTACTCATGTCTCACCTATCAACACTCATGTTATCATCTATCATGTATGTACAACACATCACCTTTGCTCTCTATTCTAAAGAGTATCTTTGGAATGACTTTACATTTTACTAGTATGTAAAAGAATAAGTCTATCTTGCAGTTAAACTAAATGAAAAACTATTAGGACTGCCTCTTAACCTTACGCCATGTATGGTACAGTCTCTAGAACACTCCTGGCCGCAATCAACGTGCGCCATTTTAAACAAGGCGTCGGAGACGACGCAGTCATCGCGAACTCGGGCTCGCATAGCTCGTGCCATTTTGAACACAGTATTCCACACACAAGAGTACATTTTGATTTATACACACAGGGAAATAACCCTCAATTGACCAGGAGCCAAATAAAGTAAACACAAAATGTAAGTAGCTGCGTCATACGCTACATTACACCGAGTCACAAACAATAGACCCGTCCAGTGTGACGTCACGTTGAAGTGCGCCCCTAGCGGTGGTGGTCAGGGCATCAATGCAAGTGAATTAGAAAACAATCAGCGTGAGCTAGAAAATATTTCAAACAGTTGATAAATCAGCTACCAATGCTATGGTGAACTTGTGTGCGGCCGAGGATTCTAAACCAGATGGAAGACAGTGAGGAGTGAAAGACAAGCACGATAGCTAGCGCGACTGTGAGCAAAACTACGACGCAACTGCTTTGCACCCACAAAAGGTACGAGGATATGCTCAGTTCATTTTATATCAGGTAGTTTTTCTCTTTTTCATATACAGCTGGTCATAACATTAACCTCTGATTGTAAATTCGAGGCAGACGTGATGAATAAGCCACATTATCTTTAGTGAAACGATCATACATTTTTTTGCACAAGTATTCAAGTCATTTTGAACAAAAAGTTAATGATTTAACACGATTATTATAATTAAGACTATAGCTCGGGCTTGATTTCTGCTGAGGAATGTGTAGTAAACGACGTGCGGTCTGTTTGTTAGCAGCTAGCAAGCTAAGATAGCTCGAAGACTTCGATATACAGCAAGACAGCACAAACAATTTCATGAATAACAATTTACACCATGAAAGTAGTGATCGACATACTGTTTCAACTAAAAACAACATACCTTAGGCTTCCACTTCCACTTTACCCACCAACAAACTTAATTTTTTTTGTTTCAATGATTCACAGTAATGTAGTGTCCTATTCGGGACGTTTTTTGTAACACTAGATATATTTCCCACCTTTTAACGAAAACGCTCTCCGAAAATCAAGCTCTCTACATTCATTTGTTATGGGATGTTTCCCCTCCAGGAGGCGCCACGGACGAAAAGCAAGACGAGTTTATCCGGACACAAACGATTTCATGAATAACATTTTACACCTGTAACCCGTGTCATCCAAAAGATAAATAGAACATACCTTTGCTGCTACGAGACAAATATTGTCGTGTTGAACGCAGCCGACATCCTTCACCCATCCAGATACAAAATAGTTATGAGAATCCAGGCTCTTGATGACGTCAAAGTCCTCCCAAAGTCGTCAAAGTGTAGGCGCTCTTCTTCACAACGAGATCATTTAAAGCATTGTGATAAGTTATTTGGGGGAACGTTGAGGCGTGCTTTGACCAGGCCGACAGTTAAAGTCGATAAGGATCTTTCCCTCCAACCAACTCCAGGTTTGCCGATACCGGCTAAGAACGGCTGGTTCTAAGTGTGTCGCAGTAACTATGATAACATGGACATATTTTTTTTGGGGGGGGGGGGGGGGGGGTACATTTGTCATGTTTAGACGAATCGTCCACCGTAAACGCTGCTCCTTCCGTGTCTTTCTACGGCTTGTTTGACCACCAAAGGGGTAAGCGGTCGCTAAGCATTCTGGGTAAAGTGAAGGAAGGGTGTATAGCATTAAACTCATTTACAGTATATATATATATATAAAAAAATAAAAAAAAAACATTTAGCTCACATTTAACACATCACTGGGCATTCCTAGTTGCTTATAAACACATGTAGTCACACAACAAAGGAAACACTAACCAGAAAATATCAGAAATACGACACGTAAATCAGCGACGCTGGACACTTTTTGCTCTTTGTCCATGCACTTGGATTATGAGCCTCCGCTGTTCATTACGTGAGCCCTGTGACACTGCAGGTTAGTGCTGCCACCCAGTGTTCATTCCGCAAAACAACATAAAATGACTCGGGGAAAATAAATAAAATTAGTTAGGCTACATCTCAACAAAACACTTTTGTGAGTATCACGTTTTACTTTCGACCTCATTACATTATAGCGAGTCTACTTGCATTGTTATACTTTAGAGGTAAGTCTGCGGTGTATGTGTGTTTTAAATTACCGCCACATGGTTGGTTACAAAACTGCTTTTATTTAAATTTAAAACTAAAAACAAACAAATATGCCGTATTGTGTACCTTTCGCAATGTCAGTTTAATTTTGCGTGTGAAAACGTGTTTGGACCTCTGTCGTTGGCCGATCTTCTGCGCATGCGGGTCACCGATCGTGCAGGCGTTACAGAGTCTTCACAGACCCTCCCCACCAATATGGCAACCGGGGGCTTCAGGTGTTGGCGTGGGTTCACTCCTCCGCCTGGGAGACCCATGTGGCTTCCATGAAGTGAGCTTGTGTGTGAATGAGTGATGATTAAAAACAACAACATGGCAACCGGCAGGGCGGCCATCTTGTGCCTCCCATCTCGCGAACAGAGTACTGTATAAACTATATATATATATATATATATATATATATATATATATATATATATATATATATATATATATACACGGTATATGTATAGATGAGACTCACACAAAATTTAAAACATTTATTATGAGCCAAGAGGTGATGGTGGTCGTGGTGGCAAACAATAGAAATTTGTTGTTCTTGGACTTAAAAATCTAATTTGAGCAGATTTCTACACCCAAATGGGGAAACATGTCATAAATGTGCCCCACACATTATGCCTTTTACATACAGTGACAAAGCCCAGTGTTTGCTCCATAAGGATCAATGTAACCCCAAAAAGGTTTAGGGTAGAGCCTCTTACTAATTACTCTATTGCACTTTCCTTCAATAGTAGCTTTGCTCCAAGTTTCAACTACATAATCCAATGTACCAAAGTCTTTATAAAGTAAAAATACAAAATGCATGTTTCGAAAAACAAGCAAATGCAAACCAGCATTAGTTGTCTGAGTACAAATGTGTTGCAGTCGTGCACACGTAATCCCACTCGTGTGTCACTTCCTGTCGTTCTTACAAGGAACAACTTTGTGTTCAACTACATTTCCTTCATCGCTTAATCAGGAAAGTAAACAAGTGGAGACATGATGAATCGACAATCCATTTCAGACAATCAATCAAGTCTTCATTATTCACCCAAAATGGCAGGAAATGACACACAGGATGGAATCAACATGGCAGTCCCGTCAGCCATCTTGCGAGGCCATCTTAGCGCCGTTACTTGACGGCGACCACGGCAGTGTTGTGAATGGACTCCATGACGGCGGCCAGGCGGCTGCACAGGTCGTGCGCCTGGTTCACATGCACCTTGGGCGGGTCTTTGAGGACCGCCGACGTCTCGGCCGAACTGTCCAGGACGCGTGGAAGGAATTCGCCCAGTTTCATCTGCAGCGAGTCTGCGCCGGAGAAAGGAGACGTCGCTGGTAATATCGGCCGTTTGCGTGGGAAGGTCAAGAAAGCTTCTGATAATCGGGCCTGATTTTAGCATTATTTTTTTCCTCAGCAGCACGAAAACAATGATGGTGAACTCCGTGGTGGTGACGTCACACACCTGTTGCCATATTTACAGTCATTTCTTTGGCACGCGGGACTGTTTTTGGAGCATGCAGGGCTGGCTATTGCCAACAACCTCACGATACGATGCGTACTGCTACATAAACCAATACGTGGTCGTCAAGGCGAAACATATCCTGATATTTTGCATTGCTTTACATGCATTTTTATTATCTAAATTATATGTTTATTATGCTGAATGGCAAAAAAAACCCCAAAACGTTTTGGTTAGCATCTCTTCTGGTTTGCCACCAAGTGGCATGCCTGGTCCAATAAATAAATACATAAATAAATGAATGAATAAATGAATGTGCGCACATTGCAGAGCAAGGTGCCGCTTTCACAGACACACTGGGAAACTTTACAAATAGGCATAGGTCAATATGAGTAAAAAATATTAAAGTCTTAAAATTACAGCTTTAAAATTAAAATGTGATTATTTGACATATTTAGGGAAAAAAAAAACTTTTTAATTTTTTTTTAACACATTCTATTAGGTTCTTAAACAAAATATAGGAAAATGGTACATTACGAAACATGTCCCATGTTAAGTTTAAATAAATAAATAAATAAATAAATAAACGTTGATAGTCTTCTTCTGTTTTAATTTTTCTTAGCAAGATACAGTGTCTAATCTCTGGTGATTTGCAATTAAGTGCACATGCACTTAATTGAGTCAATTAACTCATTCGCTCGCAGCCATTTTCGCAGAAGCAATCCCGTTCGCTCCTGGCTGTTTTACTGGATTTTGCAAGGCCCACAGAATGTTGTGTTCTATTGCTTATAAAAACATGAAACCTATCAAAAGAAAGATTAAAGTCTTCTTTCATCAGGAAAAAAAAAAGAAGTAAATTTCTATTTGTTTCTGTTTCGCAGCAATGAGCATTAGAATGTAGCTAAGTTTCATCAATTTCCACCAATCTATTTAGAATTGTGAGTAATTAAGCTTTTTTTTTTTTTTTTTTTTTTTTTATATAAACATGGCCCTGGTTGATCTCCTTTGCTCTGCTGCCACCTGCTGGCCGTTTGTGTAAGAACTACCATTTCTGCAACCGTTCTTTGCAGTTGAGAGGTTGCATCAAAGCCTTCTGTATGCTCTAGCATAAAAAAAACAAAAAACAAAAAAAAACAACAACAACATAAATATGTCTTTGGGACACTTAAAACATTAAAACCCCCCCCATATTTTTACGTTATTGGGAGCAAATGAGTTAATTGAATCAATTAACCCGCACAGGCCTGCAAGCAAACGAGTGGTTGACTGCCTATTTTCAAATTAATGTGCAATATCGATTCTGATGCCTGCGTATCGATACGTGTATTGTAAAGAGGCCCACAACGATATGTTGCCGTATCGATTTTTTGAGCAACAACCCCTAGTAGCATGCTTTAAAAAAAAAAAAAAAAAGAAAAGAAAAAAAATCTGGTGCTTGGTGATACGGTCGGTACCTTCCATGTCCTGTCCCAGACAGCAGCACCACTGACCGCGGATGCTCTCCATGGTGTCGCGGTCCTCCTGCGACGGCGGCGTCTCGCGGCTCATCAGGTGCAGGCAGGGGATGACCGCTTCGTCCATGATGGCCACGCCCTCCTCCACCTTGCTCTCGTCGCCGCTGGCGAAGAGCCGCGTTGCGCTTTCGTTCAGGGTCTGCGGGGCGAGGAGGGGGCCTGACTTGTTTTGGGTTTTTTTGTTTGTTTTTTTGCACCCAAGTCTGAGTCGAGTTACTTGATTTGGAGTGTAGTCGAACACGTCGTTCGTCACTCACCGTAAGACATTTCCTCCTGTAAAGTGCAATCAGACACGCGTCCACGCCGCGTTTCTCTCCGCTCGTCAGAAGGGCGGCGTTGGTGTCGTAGGCGTGAGCCAGGTACGTCAACGCCTCCCGCATCCTGCAGTACAACAATAAATCAATAAATAAACAAAACCTAACATGCCAAAAAAAAAAACCACTTACTTCCCATGCTGGTAGTGCTCCAGTCCAGTCAGCAGGTAAACGAAGACAGTCCGGAACGTTCTGTAGTCGTCGTGCCACTGCTGTAGAAACGACACGTGACAAACGTGTTGAAGCAAACTAGCTCACACTTTATATACATTTTTTTATGATCTAAATCATTTAATCCAAATGAAGTTTGTAAGAAAAAAAAAATGAGTCTCTGAACTCGTTTACTAATGCCTGAATTCAAACTACAAAACAGAAAGAAAAAAAAAAAAGCATAGAAAAGCAGTGAAGTCCGTGTAAAGAGGAAAGAAACTGCCAGTGTATTCGTCTTCATTAAGTAAATTACCAGATACTCATCCATGTTCATGTCCTCTGGCTTGATGAGGCGCAGCTTGGCTCGGGCTTCCCTCATGATACTGATGGCTCTGCAAGACCAACAGTGCCAACGGATTAGACCATTCCACATGATTATTATTTACCGACCGCAACTTTGCGTGAAATGAGATCGATAGGAGCAAACAAACGTTTTTTTTTTTTTTTTGAGAATATTGTGCAGGAGGTAACAGTTTTGCTTTGCTGATTTTGGACACTAGATGGCGGTATTTACATTCCATATTGAGTTCTGTTGATGAACGCTGAAACTCTTACAACAATAACATACAAGTAAGTCATATCATATGACCTTCTGGCTCTTATGCTGACCACTTGTGTCCACCCTGCTTCCTTTTTTGAAGCTTTCTATCTTGCAAATGTAAACAGATTTTTGCCAGATGTAAATTCCAACATCAGCTCTTTACTTTGGGCCACTTGAAAATCATGATATAAAAATAAATATATAGAATCATATATATATATATATATATATATATATATATATATATATATATTTATTTTTTATTTTTTTTATTTTTATTTTTTTAACCACTGAACTCCCAGTGACTTGTTGCAGACCACTGACCTGTATATATGACTGGATAGCTGATAGCCCATACACGCTAGTGCAAGCCGTTGAAGTCACAGGGAGGTCTTGTTACTTCCACTTAGCGAGCAGACTACTGTATAAACTATATGGTATAAGTACAGGTGAGACATATACAGCTCGTAGGCAGTTAGTATAAGACATTATACTAACTGCCTACGAGCTGTATATGTCTCACCCGTAAGTACAGCGTATAGTTTATACCAGGGGTCTCCAAGTTGGGTCCTCGAGAGCCCCGATCCAGCCTGTTTTCCACGTCTCCGTCCTTGCACAGCTGAATCTAATGATCAGCTAATCAGCAAGCCTGATAACAATCCAGATCATGTATCAGGTGTGTTAGTGGAGAGAAACATGGATAACAGGCTGGATAGGGGCTCTCGAGGACCAAACTTGGAGACCCCTGGTTTATACAGTAGTCTGCTTGTGAGGTGGGAGTAATAAGATGGCCGCCCTGTGACTTCAATGGCATGCACTGACTGGCGTGTATGGGCTATCGGCTATCCAGTCATATATACAGGTCAGTGGTCTGCAACAAGTCACTTGGAGTTCAGAGGTGAAAAAAAAAATACTTTGAAAAACACAAGTTGGTGCTCTGTTTTTTGCAATAATTTCTTAGTTTTTTAAAATAATGTTTTCCCCCCTGTATTTCTGAATATATTTTTTTCTCGTGTTTTTCAGAGTCATTTTTCCTCCTGCTTTTCTGAATATTTTTTTCCCCTGTTTTTTGAATATTTTTTTTATGACAGTAAAAATTATTCGGTAAAACAGAAAAAAAACTTTAAAAACAAAAAAAAACAAAAAAACAAAGCTCCCCAAAAAAATAGTCAGAAAAACAGGAGTTTTTTTTTCTCTCTCAAGTGAATGCAATACACTTCCGTAATCATGTCACCAACTGGTATTAAACACTATGTAGTAAAAGTAGCAAAAAAATGGCCACAAATGCTACAAAATGTAGTCGAATGGAGCGAGGTCTGAAGGTCAACACGCGAGTCAGCAAGAAGGTGGAATATGTCACCTCTCGTCGAAGCTGAGGTTGCGGTCGGTGAACTGCTCGAGCAGCGTCCTCTCGATGACGCGTTTGGGCGCTTTGTTCTGGAAGAAGTAAACCAGTGCGTGCTGCAGGCGCGCGTCCTCCCACGGCGTGCTCTCCTCCTGGGAGAGGTCGTACAAGCGTGAGTACTCCTCGTGGAAGGCCTGGCGGAGGCATTTGGATTTCAGTTGAGCGTAAAGTCGTCTATACGATTGATGACAAGAAGCGGTTCCAGGCAACATCGAGGTCGCAACCCACCTTGATAAGTCCGGCTTCGGGGCCTTCGGAGTCAAACGCTTGTCTGGCTTTCGCTATGGCGAGGATGATGCCCTGCATGGCTGGCGTCAACATCATCTGTCACACGAGCAGGCGGTACAAAATCATTTTCAAGTCATTTGAAAAAGGAAGTGTGACTCTAGTGTAGTAGACCAAATGATTTTCCTGCACTTAATGCTCATTTTCCTTCTTATATATTTGTGACCCATCCGCCACTCACCTCTTCGTTGTATCCGTCCGCATCCGCCCTCACCATGATCCTGCCCACGTTGGGGATCTCCACCTCGGACACCTCGTTCTCGAGAGGCCGCCGTCTTGTGGGCTGCTCCTGCTGCTGCTCCTCGCCCTCCCGATCCACTTCACGAGGAGGAGGTTGCTCTGCGGAGGCCTCTGCGTCACCCCGAGCCGTTTCCTCATCGTCCTCCTTCACCTTTGCGTCTTCCTGGTCTGGTGGCATCTGGTTACTGTCAACTTCGGGAGCAGGAGTCTGGCACGGAGCAGGCACACGTGATCAGTCATTTATGTCGCACTATTTCCAACCACTTGAAAAGTGTCAAACTCATCACGTGGGTCCAGTTCAGTGAATGTGCGCATCCTGGATCGCCATCACTATGTTAAGTGATGAAACGGGAGCCTTTCACTTAGTGGCCTAGAATATATGACCCATATTCAACAAAGCTGGGGGAGGGAAACAGGTGGTTTTCGCAGGGCTTATGCTGCATTCGAGGATGGTCGGAAATCGGATATATCCAAGTTGGTTTTTCCCAGTTCCGACCTGAAAGCGTTCGAGGCGAAAGTAAGCAACCAAAATGGCGGAAAGTGGTAAACTTTTTTTTTTTTTTTTTTTTGGTTCTCAAAACTCATTTTTGACCTTCAGCAAACTTGCCTTCTCGCAATATTGCTTCACTTTGTTTGTTTTTATTTTATTTCATAAGCATTCCATACAGTTCAGTAGTTTACCGTATAATTTCATGTACGGAGATAGCGGCGTACAGTCACGTATGTTGCGTTACGTGAAGTTATGTCCAATATTTATGAATGAAGAAAGCTATTTAGTTTTATACTCAAGTAAATTGTGTTTTACCATTTACGGCTTGTCTTTCCAAAGGGGTCGCCATTGTAGAGTGACATCAATTGTCCAACTTCCATACATTCTGGAATGCTGCATTAACCCACCTGACTTTGAGGTGGCTCCTCAGCTGCAGCAGCATCAACGCACTGCTCAGGTCCAAGGGCGTCGCCGTTGTCGGGCTCACCGTCTGCCCGGCAGTCACAACTTTGAAGGGGTTCTGGTTCCTCGGATTCTTATTGGTGGGGAACAAACGGGACAATTATTTTCTTTGATTTGAAGATTAATGACATCATATTTTAAACTGTCTTTTATCGACATAATTAATTTAGGGATGTAACGATCACAGCAATATCGTGATATCGCGATATTAAAATTGCCACAATATATCGTGGTCGTCATGTCACGATATTAAAGATCTCCTGTTATGAGCTTTGCAGCAATGACACCAACCATCCTCTGGGCGCCCTAACACTATATAAAAAAAAATGTTCACGAAATTGTACCTTGTTGTAGTTGCAGTCTCCACTAGGAAGGTCTACTGTTAGCCTAGCATCAAACGAGCGGATTTTGGTGGGCGTGGCCAAGGCTCGCCAGACTTCCGTGTGTTTTTGACTACAAAATGACTTGGGCGTGGCCAAGTCTCATCTTTTCCGTGTGCTCCTGCTTACAAACAGTCTTCACGTCTGCACCTGAAGGAATATTGGCTCATTAGTTTCAATAGTTGGTATCGATCCCGGGATCCCGTACCGGTTGAACCATAAGTCCTACAGGGAAAATGAACACATCCACGGAACCGGCTCGACCTCGGGTTTCCAACGGCGTCGGTACTGGCCCTCCACGACCGTCCGGTCCGGAGATACGGGGCCGCGAAATCAGCCACCCGACGCTCGGGAGATGGATTGCCACCCGACTCTCGGGAGATGGATTGACACCCCCGTACCGGACGAAACCATAAGTCCAACGGGGAAAATGAACACATTCCCGGAACCGGCTCGACCTTGGCATTCCAACGGCATAGGTGCCAGGCCTCCACCAGCCTCCGGGCCGGCGATATAGGGCCGCGAAATCGTGGACCATGCTCTCCTCCTGCTGCTGCTGTTTGTTTGCTCCGGCGGGGGGAGGGGTTGAAAATTGTGAGGGTGGAGTTCGCGCTGAGCTAGTGACGTGTAAAACCGAAAAAGGTGGGGTTAGTGATGTGTAAAACCGACCTGCTGAAACAGCTCCTTTGAGAGTGCTGTTTGAGCTAATGTGATACAAACGCCCATAGGAAAGGGAAACATGGGTCGTTTATTTCACAACTTTGGGGACTTAGTCAGACTATGATAAGGCTTTTTTATGTCAACCCCCAAAAAAGTGAACATTTCATATGAGGGGACCTTTAAAAGCAGCACATCTGTTCAAAAAGTCAGGTTGATTTCCATTTCTGCAGTTCTAGCTCCCTCTTGACTAGTTTTTTGTTTTTCTTTTAGTGCAGTTTAATTTTCAATAGGGATGTTTTGGCCCTTCTATGTTTAAAATCGACGCTAATGGTCAGATGAAGGGGCACGTAATATGCTCATGAATCGAGTCACTATGTGGAGGAACTCAATGTATGTGCCTCAATATTGCGTTATTAGAGATTGTAGGATGTTTATATGCATTGCTGTAATGCAGCAAAGACCAATATTGTTTGTGTGTGTGTTTTTTTTTTTTTTTTTTTTTTTAGTATGAGCTCTTTTTTTTTTTTTTTTTTTTTACATTATTGTGACCTTTTTTTTGTACCGCGAACCTCTCCACGATACCGTGAGAATTATCGTATCGTGACCTTCATGATAATATCGTATCGTGGATATCGTTATATCCCAAATTGTAATGATTGTAGTTTAGTTGTTTGTAGTTTACTGCTAAAAACAAAAAACATTATCAACTCAAAGAAATACAATGCAGAATATTTTGTAGAATTAATTGATTTCAATTTTCTCTCTTACATACTGTCCATTTGTATTGGGAATGAGTGGGCCGTATTTTTATTTTTTTTAATTTGTGTATATTAAAATCTGTAAAATATTAAGAGCAATAATTTCTCTAGTAATTTTAAATAATATATAAAAATTGCAGCTTGGTCATTTCCTCCATTACAGTCCGCTTGCATCGGAGCCCAGCTCGACCATATTTTTTCTTCACTACGTAAAATATTATTACAATGTATAGGTAACAATAATTTTAGATATTAATGTCTTAAGAAATGTTTCAAATGGTTGAAAAAGTTAAATTCCACTTTTCTCCATTTGAGTACGGTATTTATGGTTAATACTGTTAGGTCCATTTTATGAGGTGACAACCCCCTTCAAATGCCTCCAAACCTTCAAGTGGGCTTTCAGATTCAGGCTCCGGATCACTTTGGGCTCCTGCTTGCAGTTGCGAAGCCGCCACTCCCTGGGCCGGCTCCTCGGTCTGCTGGGGGCCCGACTGCGGCACCGGCTCGACGAGTGCCGGGGGCCGAGGGTCAAGATGGTCGCTGACGTCAGGAGGCTTGGCGGTGGGAAGCGTGGACTCTCCCTGAGGAGCCGCCGCCGCCTGGCGAAGTTGCTCCTCCCACTCACTGAGCTCCTGATGGAACCAGCGGTTGTCCTGGTGCACGTAACGTCTCAGGACGGGTGGCAGCGAGTCCATGCCGAGCAGCACCTGGCCCGTCTCGTCATCTGTGTGCTCTGAATGCAAGGGAGATATTTTGATAGGAGGTACATACATCACTTTTTTTCCCATGATTGGTGGGGAATTTTATAAGCTGTCAAGAATCCACACATTCATGATACCATAAAAGGCTTGGATCCCGAAGATATTTGCGGTATGAATGTGTTTCCAAAGCTGTTTTTTAAAATGTCAACAATAAATCTATATATATATATTTTTTTTTACAAAGTGCTTTTTGTTTTATTTATTTTTATTGTCTTTGCACGGCCATATCTCTCGAACCCTACGTCCGACCTGGGACATACGGGCAGCCGCGGATTTGTCTCGACGAGACCCTTCCAATGGTGACTGTCCCGTCGCTCCACGACGTTGCATTCCGGAGATTTTTCATTTCATTTCATTTTGTTCATTTATTTCAGGCAATAATCAACATTCACAATATATCAATTTTTCTAGACAAATTTTTCTAAACCTAGCCTGAAAAGGAGTGGGAGGAAGAAAAACTTATTACCGTAAGTCCCACCCCCAATATCATTAGTATCAAAAACAAATTTAGCTACTTTCCTACAAACTTGCACTAACTAACAGCGGTTGTCATAATACTGAAAAACTATGTGTTTACAAACAATGTGTTAATTAACATGACATCAACAGCTCATACCAGCAATGGTAATAAAAAAAAAACAATACCAGCTTGGGTAAAAGACAAACTGGAAACAAAACAAGTCCACAAATGGCACATATCAATAATTCTAAGACACAAGCATACCAACAGTGGCGATAGATAGTATGTAAAATAAGAAGGCAGCAAGTTTACTCTATCACAATAAGTTGAAAGATAGATGTTGGTTTAAGATGCACTCTCCAAATACTGAGAGCAAACCATATGTTTGTAAGACATTAGTTTAAATCTGTGGATGTTTTGGCATTGCTTGTGTTGTACCTCTAAGCTGTTCCAACGCACAGACACAGAAAAACTTTTGCGAACAGTTCTAAACTTAGGTAATATAAAATCTCCATATCCTCTCAAGTTGTGATAGACATTCTCTTTTTTTGTAAATATATATTGCAAATTATCAGGTAGTAATTCATAAAATGCTTCATATAAAATTATTAAAGTATTATACTTTATAAGGTATAGAGATAGAAAATATATACTATGCTGTATAATAAGTAAATAAAAAAAACATACTTATAATGGAAAAAAATGACTGAATGAAAAACAAAAAACAAATAATGAATGAAAAAGCATTCATAATAAACGGAAAATCATACCAAAACGAAAAAAAAAAAAACCTATAATAAATGAAAATATATATGTAATTAACGGGAATTATTATTATTATCCATTATTGCGGATAGTTTTTGGAACGTAGTACCCGCGATAAATGAGGGAACACTGTATAAATAATAACAATAAAACAATAAAAATATATATTTTTTAGATATTTATTTTAAAATCTTACCTGAATTTTATTATACATTTTTTATTTTTTATTATTTTTTACTTTTTCATTTTTTATAAATTTAATTTCATATATACACAGTTTTTTATAAATTATTTAATTCATTATTTAGAAAACATATTCTTTTTATTATTTTAAAATTATTTATTGAATTAATCAAGGGAATACTGTGTAAATAATTAAAAAAAAACATTAAAAATATATTTTTAGCTTATTTATTTTAAAATCTTACCTTAATTTTATTATGCATTGTGTTTTATTTTGTAATTTTTTTTCATTTCATTTCATATATAGTTTTTTTTTAAATAAATTTAATTCATAATTGAGCAAATATTTTTTGTTTAAACTTATTTATTGAATTACTCAAATATTTTCTTTATTTTTGGGTTTTCTATTTTTTCTAACTGTTTATAATTAAAAAAAAAAAAAAAAAAATCTATGCATTGAATAGAGAGGCTAGCCTAAAACCCACATTTACTATTTCACTAGCAACAAAACCCAAAAGACAGAAGTCAAGTTTCATGTTGAAGCAAAACAAATAACCCAAAATGAAGAAGACAGGCTGCAGTCGCGTACCTGTAATGAGATGCGGTAGCCTGTCATCGATGTACATCAGACAGTAGGCGCTGGCGTTGGTCATGCCGCCAAAGGAGTCTCGCTCCAGCTCCTCCCACGAGGCCTCCGTGATACTGACGTCGTTGTACTTCATCCAACGCTGGTTGCCGTGGTCGTAAATGTACGCCCAGTAGTGGCCCGCTGAGGCCTGCCCCTCGTGGACCAGCACTGCGTGAAGTCTGTAGGGTACCTAAGCAAACATAAGGTTGAAAAAAAAAACACACACACAAGAGTGTAAATAACAGGACTTTGAAAAAGACTTAACGTGGGCCTTTGTGAGCAAGTAACTCATGCAGACGTTACCTGGCAGAGGCAGTTATCTGAGTACATGCCCTCCAGCGTCTGACTGAGTCTGTCAATGTTGGCCTTTAGCTCTGTGACGTGGCAGCAAAACAACACGAGCGAGAGGCGGGAATAAAATAAATCCAGATGAGTGATTCCAATATGAAGCACGAGCCACAATACGGAAAATCTCCCGGTGTACCGTTGATGTCGTTCTCTACTTCCGTCCTCCATCGTTGGAGGCAACCCTTAACGAAGTGCAGCTCCTCCTCGGTGACGCTGTGGGGGGCCGGGTGGGGCGGGCGGCCGGCTGGGTGTCGGCACTGGGTGAAGGGCTTGTATATGGGGGTACGCTGGCAGCTGGACACCAGGCCATCCATTTCCTCCTCGGCATCTGCTACCTCGCTGAGGGAAGAAAGATTTGCAATTATTAAGTCATCCAACCATTTTTGGGTTTGTGTGTGTTGCCGAGGTTGAAATTGTGCCAACGCAAAATTTGTAAATTCTGTCCAGGTAATGTGTTAAATAATATTGTACTAATTTTATTTGTATTTTCATTTTTAATACAAGTGGAATGGAATACAAGTCGAGTTATGCAAGCATTTTTTTTTTCATAGAAAAAAGAAACCTTAGCATATATCGACAGTACCCATAGTCATTTCCTTAAATAATATTTTAGTAATTTTATTTTAATTTTTAATACAAGTGGAATGGAAGACAAGTGGAGTTATGCAAGCATTTTTTTGTTAATAGAAAAAAAAACCTTAGCATGTATCGACTGTACTCATAGTATTTTCCTTAAATAATATTTTAGTACGGTAATTTTACTTTCATTTTTAATACAAGTGGAATGGAAGACAAGTGGAGTTATGCAAACATTTTTTTGTTCATATAAAAAAAAAAAAAAACTTAGCATATATCGATTGTACTCAGTCTTTTTCTTAAATAATATTTTAGTGATTTCATTTTTGCATATATTTTACTAATACTCTTCTCTGTCTTATTATCAATGATTCATTTGAGAAAAAAAACTGAAAAAGTTCACCCTTCAAACTGTACTTTGCTTAATGTTGAATTGTGAGATTTTCATCATCTCACCTGTCCCCCTGGTTGGCGTTCTCGCAGAGCGTCTGGCAGGGAGGAGTAGGTGAAGAAGAAAGCGGTTGTGCATCTTCAGCAGCGGATATTGTGGAGGAGGGCTTGGTGGAGGCAAACTCTAAGACAAACTGCAGCATGTCGGCCAGAGGGTACTTGTTGGGCCCCGAGCCGTAGTTTTTGTAGCTGTAGAGAAATACGAGAGAGGCTGTTTTTAACACTATTGTCACGATGACGTCGAAGAGATTTAGCAGCAGGATATCGACACGACCATTCCAGTTTCTGTTGGAGAGCTGCAAGCTGCTCCTTCAGTTTTTTCACTTCTCCTCTCCGCTCATGTGTACACGTCAAGTTTTTGTGAAGATATCTGAAAACAATCATGAGGAAAAAAATAGATTAATACCTTGTACAATAACTATATTATATATTTATATAACTGACTTTTTTTTTTTTTAAATCTCCAAAGTGTGTTATTATCTTTTAACCTTTGTGCACCAAAAACAAAAACAAAACTAACTCTCTGGTTCAATTTGAGCCAAGAGTTGGTGCCCTCTTGGAAGTGTGATAACTAACTCATTTCTGAATATTTTTTTTCACTTCCAACCCCTCAAAATGTTCAGTGGCTTCAGACCTATCCATACATGTATAGTTTGCATTTATTTATTTATTTATTTATTTTTATTTTAGATGCCCGCTGTGGACAATAAAGGCAATATTGTCCTAAGAGCAAATCCAACTATGAATCTGATATATAAAAAACAAATTCAAATTGGAATATTCGATACGATCACATTAGGGCCTTGAATGTGTTAAAGTGCATCTTTTTTTTTCAGTTAATCTTGTCCAGGTGTAACTAATTAGCCGGCTGTATAATTATTATTTTATCCATTGCAAAGTGATCACCTGTCCATGTAGATGATTTGTGGAAACTCCAGTTTCTTGTGAATCTTCTCAGGTCGGCCAAGCTGCGTGTTGAACTCAAATCTGGACAGTTCAAACGTCAGAACAGGTGGCAACCTTTTGAACCATCTCTGCAAAAAACAAAAACAAAACATCATCTCATCATCAGGACATAAACACCATTTGGGTACATCTTCCGTGAGCGAAAAATGATCCTAACGCTACAGACCTCTCGACCAGGTGGTGCGCTGTGTTCCGCATGGAGCGACTCGATGTCCCTCTCCACCATGGCACCTTCTAGGCATTCGTCCAGGTTGTTGAAGCCGTTCACTTGCAAGGGGTACTGGCCAAACTGCTCGATGTTGCATAAAACTTTACCTAAACAATCAGACGTTACATATGAGTAGTCCATATTTGTGACGACATTGCTACAGAAAGCTTGCATACCCTCGTGCTTCCTCTCGGTCACAAAGGTGCCGTAGAAAAGTTGGACCATGGGGTTGTTTTGTTTGTCTGATGCGTTGCTGGAAGCAAAACACAATCAAGTATTAATGTTTACTTTTATGCGCAATACATTCATCCATTCATCCATGTTGTGCTTACTAGGGTTGTGGCTGAAATTCAATCAACACTAGCTGACTTTGGGCAAAAGGTGGGGTACACCCAGCCAATCACAGATGTGCAATAGATTCGAATGAGATCATTCTTCCACATTATTCAGTTTTTTTTTAAATTTTATTTTATTTTATTTTACCTCCACTGTATTTAAGCACAGTGTTCATGTTAGTGCGGAGTAATGTAAATACAGTGGTGAAAAGGTGAAAAACATTGACATCGATTTGTAGTTTGGATGTGCATTAAATGATTGACCCCTAGGGGCAGTAGTGCTCCAGTTTGAACATGAAATTTTCGTTAAAGTGTGATGAAGAAGCTTTGTTGAGCCTTGATGCTGAGATCAAGAACATTCTTTAAAAGAAAAAAAAAAACAAGACAGCACATTGAGGACTATGGCACATACCCACATACATACTGTATTTTTTCATAAATGCTTGCAGTTTTTGTGTTTGTTTTAAAATACACTTACTTACCATGTGTTTAAAAGTATGTTTTAACAAGATGAAATGTTTCAGTGTTTGTGAGGCGTACTCTCGGACTTACTCTCCACTGGCAGCCAGTTGAAAAGCGTCTTCTAACCAGTCGAGCAGCTTATGGGAGAACTCACTCACATCCTTAATTTATGCATAGAGAAAAACAAATCAGTTGACACTCGATTTTCATACAAATAATGGACTTATTGGACGTGTTTGGTGGTACCTGCTGGGCCTCGCTGGTCCGAAAAGCCTCTCGCAGTAGCTCCACGGCGGCGGAGGGGTCTACGAACCTGCGCGTGGAGCCCACCATCAGGGCGAAGAGGCAACGCAACTCTTGCATGAAGGCGATGTTCCTCTTGTCCTATCAGCACAAATTCCGTCTTGCTTGTTTACAAGTCTGTCTGCGATGATGATGATTATGATGATGAAGAATAATACTCACAGTGTGGCTTTTACACCTGTCCAGGATTTGCTCTGATAGACGGTAGTTGAGTACGAGCCTTTTAAACACAGGCAGGTGGAACAGTGACTGCAACACACAAAGACGTAGCCATGTAACTTTTTTTTTGTTTTTTTTTGTTTTACCTCTGCCAAGGCAAGTATGATTTAATGGGTTGCCAGTTGGCAAGATAACACGGAACAACATGAATAAATTAGAGCGATATGGTAAAAGAGGTTTAGCATATAAATGGCTGAAAAGTTATTTGGATAATAGATATCAGTATTTGCAGTTTAATAATATACAATCAAAACACTTAAAGATTATTCATGGAGTTCCCCAAGGGTCTGTGCTAGGCCCTAAAGTATTTATATTGTACATCAATGATATCTGTTGTGTGTCAAAAATATTGAAAATTGTCTTATTTGTACAAAGTGTCTACAAAAAACAAAAACAAAACAAGAACAAATATTAAGCAAGGTGTGTTTCTGTAAAACGTGTTAATTTGTGGAATAATTTGGGAATTGACCTGAAAAGATGTGACTCACTTGTTGAGTTTAAAAAATTGTTTAAAACCAAAGTTACTTATGTCAGACAAGAGCATGAAAATTGCATTTGTGATTTATAAATGTATTATGGTATATGTCTAGAAATTTAATGTACATATGTTGCTGGCAAATGCACACATGTATAAGTGCACTGGTATACATAACCAGATTTATCCATTTTACATCTTTTTAAAAATATTAACCTCGTATTGTATTAATAATGAAATAAGTCTAAATATAATGTATAAGGGGTAGGACTAGTTAAGTTTTTAACGTCTTCCTACTCCCTTTTGAACATGTAAATAAACTGTGATTGATTGATGATTGTATGGGGTTCTCCTTTTCTTTTCTTTTTTAATTTTTTTGTTTTTCTGCTGCTTTGTATGTTTATATGTTCACTAAAAATCAAATCAAACCAAATCAATGTTGGCACCTGTTAATTCTTACGACTCACCAAATGCTACAGGATTGATTTCACTTTCCACATAATAATATGCGCTAGGGTACTTTCCTTTTAGCCCCGTGTGTGTCTCCTGTGAAGGAACAATTAGTCTTATGTGTCATGATGATGCACTTTTGTGTCTCCTGATAATGTTTGAGTGGGAAACTCAATGGAGCCTAATCTCATTGTTACAGTCATTGGTAGCCACGGAGAATAACGAGAGCTTACGAGTGACTCACGTGGTCACTTCGGCTCAAATTTGATAGCCTAATTTCATTTTGGAGATCATATTTGCCGCTGTTGAATCGACAGTACTTGCCCTGATGGCAACAAAAAGTGTATCGCATGATTACTGCTTAGATAGATTTGAATTCCACTGTATTACATTACCGTTATTACTCAGATTAAAAAATGCCGTTGCACAACAGAGTCAGATCTCCAACTGTTTTAGACTCAGTGACTCCATCGTTACATCACTCAATTATCCACTTTTCCTCTGTGTCAGAAGATGGTAGCGGTTTCTGTTGAGCCGCTTAACAGAAAGATGCATGGCAGCTTCTGAATCAAAGAATGATGCAAATTGGAGCCGGTCACAAAGACCCACATCATGCTATGAAGTCATGTCATTGTTTTTTTCTTTTTTTCTTTTTTAAACTACAAAGATCGACTCCTTTTTGTAACAAAAGTAACATTTTGACCATTTTTTGATTTAAATTAGCACATTTAGCTCATTCACTCCCAGCCATTTTCACTGAAGCAACCCCTTTCGCTCGCGGCTGTTTTACTAGATTTTGACTGATTTTGCAAGGCCCACAGAATATTGTGTTCTATTGCTACAAAAACATGAGAAAAGAAAGATTAGAGTCTCTTCTTTCATCAGGGGAAAAAAAAAGTATATTTCTGTTTCCGTTTTGCAGCAATTAGCATTAGAATATAGCTGAGCTTCATCATTATTCACAAATCTGTTTAGAACTATGGGGAAATTAGCTCGTTTTCAACTTGGCCCTGGTTGATCTCTTATACTCTGCTGCCATCTGCTGGTCGTTTTTGTAATTACTACCATTGCTTCACTCGTTCTCTGCAGTTCAGACACTGCATCAAAGCCTTCTGGATGCTCTAGCATAAAAAAAAACAAAAAAACGTATAAATCTGTCTTTGGGACACTCAAAACATTTAAAATAGAACATATGTATACGTTTTTGGTAGTAAATGAGTTGATGCTCAACAAAATTAGCTGAACAAACCAGCATTTGAGCACAGAGAGTACTTTAGAGCTGAGTTTTTGTTTTTGTTTTTTTTTAAACAAATCAAAAGCAACATTTTATTGATGTATGGTATTTTCAGCTAAAGTTCGGGATGATGGAAAAGTCCATGTCTAAAAAATGTTTCTTGAGTCATGGCAGGTCACCCAAGCAAGCATCTACTCACCTGGATGACGGCGCTGAACCAGCAGGTGTTGCCCACATTGCGAATGCCGACGGGCCAGTCGTCCTTGCGGATCCAGTCTGCGGGGCTGCTCATGTCGCTCTGGACCTCGCATCTCTTCCTCTTGCTTCTGCTGGAGGTTTCCTCGGCGCTGGCGTTGGCATCCACAGCCCTGTCGCGACATCGGCACATCCGTCGGATTGACATGTAGAACAACAAGCTCGTTATTCGCGTTTTTTTAATTTTTTTTGGTAACCTCTATTACGTTGCTAGTCTGTTGCTGCATTTGTTTGCACGTCAGTTTGGACTAGTATTTTATTCAGGGAAATATGCTAGCTAATATTGATGAGCTATGGGAAGGTGGTAAATGGTTTGTGTCGAATAACTGGGCTGCTGAATACATTTTTTTTTTTTTTTTAATGTAACATGGGTTCCGGATTGCGTACATGCTAGATGCATGGTGCTGATAGTGGTTATTCTTTGTGTTGTGCAAGATCAAAGTCAATGAAACAATCTAAACAGTATACCAGCTGGTGCTCTTCTTTTATGATCCTCTTTGCGGCCATTCTACTTGTATAGGCAATAACGAATCATCAATGGTCAACAATTATTGACAGAGTTTCACCATTTGTGTAAGTGCTTGGTCCCCTACCCTCTGCAAAAAGTATAAAGATAACATAGTGTTTTGCGTGAATGAAAAGTAATGCAAAACGTTTGTACTGATGGAACTCTCTCTCCTCTTCCTGAGCCTTGTGGGACTCCTGCAGGCTCAGCTCGATGGCCGTTTGGAGTTCATCGTGAACGCCTGAAAGAGAACATCTTTCGAATCAATATTTATTAAAACAGCCTCCATTTGACTGCATTTATTTTATGTGATGCACAGTGGACCAGTAGTAACTAGTAATCCATTTTGGAATAAGGTTTTAGCATAATAAAATATGGACATTTTAAAGATGCACTTTTAAAAAACAAAAACAAAACTTGAATACAAAAAAACAAAAGAGACACCGCAAAGAGACACCTCGTACTGAATAAAAAGAAGAATAGCATAGTCGTACCTTTCTGTCCCTCCCAGGCCCTCACGGGCATCACGGACTCTTGAGGTTCTCCAGCATCCCGAACCTCCGCTGGCCGACTTGTCAGCAGTCCGACGGCGTGTCCGATGTCACCACGACTGGCCTTTCAGAGAGCATGTTGATAAGGTAGGCAAAAGACAAAAGCGTGCATACGTACTCTGGATACAAGTAAAGGACACTCTATTAGACTTCATTCTAATCCTATCTGATATATGCTCTGTATTAAAAAAACAAACATGAAAGTCAGCATAAAAGGGTCTTTTTGTCTTACTCTTAACGCTCTGCAGAGAATGCGTGGATCCTGTATCCCGGTAATCTCCCTCAGCTGGTTCATCAGCATTTCAGTCTGCTGAGGAATTAAAAACAGTTGATGGCCTTGAGTTCTTTTATCTGTTCAGTAGTTATTTTATGATATGGACACAAATGTTCTGATATGGAAGTGACCAAAGGAAGAAAATATGGATCAGTCCTCGCACTCTCATTGTAACAGCCTTTTTTTCTTCCACACAAGTGGAATATAAAGTCGATATAAAGTCCATCCAAAAAAAGAACTGAATCCACACTGCATGCATGGAATTCAGGCAAGTGAACCTCTATAGCATCAGTGATGTGTCCCCCCCCCCTCCACTCTTCATTACTAACTACCCTTATTTTCACGACTATAAGGTGCAGCGCATTATAAGGCGCACCTACAATCAATTACATATTTTAAAACCTTTTCCATATATAAGGCGCACCGCATAATAAGGCGCACCTTCAATGAATGACATATTTTAAATATTGTTCTAAGACAATAAAAATACTGCAGACTAAACATAAATTATAACAATGAAGACTCACTAGGAATGTAATGGGGTCAAAAGTAAAACGTTCGTCTTTAAAACCTGTAGAATTAAAATAGTTTCTTTGTAATGCATCAAGAATGTAAGATTTTTTTTCAATGATGTATCGTGTTTTTAGGAATGCGCACTATCACGCAGGCATATAAAGGTATTTTGTTCTAGTAGGGTTGCCGTAGTTAGCGATCCAAGAGGGCGGGATCTTCTGCGCATGCGTGTCACCGATCGTGCAGGGTCACTGATAGCGTCTTGACAGCAAGACCTTTGCGGCTCAATATTGATCCATATATAAGGCGCACTGGATTATAAGGCGCATGGTCAGCTTTTGAAAAAAATTGAAGGCTTTTAGATGCGCCTTATAGTTGTGAAAATACTGTAATTGAAAGGTAAGCTGCCCAAAATGGAAGTCGGCCAACATCTCAGAATAGCTTACAGCAACATCAAACTTCTAAATAACTACAACTTGTTTTTGCCTGCTACAATCAGGTTGCTTTTGGAACATGACAATGCCTCATGTGAGCCTCACTGGCATGTGACGCACATGGGCACGACAAATGCCCGAATGCCAACCTGTCATTGTCATATGAGGCCAAGCACAATGAGAATCAAGTCATTGTCCTATGTGGCAGTTGATCATTCAGTAAAGTTGGGAAAAAAATGATTCTAAAAACCATTACGTCAGTCTATGTTTATTGATGGCGGCGTGTTAAAGGAATCTCATTCACATGACCCACATTCAATTACATATAAAGGAGTATAAACAGTCAAGCGTGTTTTCACCTTGTGGACAGACGAAGCATTTCAAATACAAACTAGAGCCTGTTGGGTGAGATGTGCTATATAAAGCCCGTCGCTACAACAGCAGGTGGATGCGTCTCACACACACCCACACACACTAACACACAGAAAGCCAAGAGCAGGGGGAACCAGACTTATATGGCGTCCGGGGTATATCTGAGACCCCTTGGTTAGCCTCTATTTTAAGCTGCTGACATGGATAGGACAGGCTTCTGTTTATCATTCTGCTCGGCATGCCACCAGACTCCATCACAAAGCCACTGCCACTCTCTCTCTGTCACACACACATACATACACTGTGCCAAACAAATAATTCACTTCTGATGACACAAAGGAACTGTTTCACAACATTAAACACTGTTAGAGATCCTTACTTCGACAACACACTACAAAAAAAGTGCCAATGGTGTGACAAAACAATTAACATAAATGTAAAATGCAGTTTATTGTAACACTAATTAAAAATTATAAAACTTAATGTACTTAAATAGTTCATTTCTCGAGATGGGATGTGTGATTTTTTTTCGTCTCTCAAATATTTTGATTTGGTCTATTATGGAAAAAGGGTCAACTTGAAACACGTCGTTTTTTTTTGTTTTTTGTTTCTGTTTTTTAAAGACTTTTATGCGACCACAACACAGGACAAGGGTTCGGTTAGTAATGGCAGGGTTAGTTAGTTCCCGGGGCTTTCATGCTAACATGTCACTTGTGTTAATGCCATCCCTTTGAGTTTGTCGTCCATTCTTTTTCCGCTCACCGTTTTAGCTGAGTTTTCTCCATCTTCGCTCTCTTCGGCTCTCATTGCAAAAGTCGAAAGCAAATTTCTTTCTGTTTTTCCAATGTCAGGCCCGAGAGGCGAGTCACTGCCACTCCATCTGTCACACCACGGCAGAGAGGCGCAGAACAGCGAGCGAAGTCGCGCGTGCTCGACTGGTCAGCGTCCGGTCCGGCGTGCGCGTTCCCTGGCGTCAAACCAGACGTGCGCGCGCAGCTGCGACGTGATTGACAAGGGGGAGTGTTGTGTCGTGTTGTGTTGTGTTGTGTTGTGTCGTGTCGTGTCGCTGGAGCACGGCTTGCAGATAATTTCTCGTGCCCCTGGCTGAGTTCTTCAACTTTTCCCATCTGTTGTCCAACATGTGATTATGTGTTAAAAAAAATAAATAAATAAAATAAAAATAATAAAAAACAACCGAAACCAGAGAAAAGTCTCTATATTGCTATAATGTTAAAAGACTGAAGACGTAATGTTGCTCGACTCGTATTCGTAATGTTAGTATGATGCATTTGTACAGCCCCAAGAACAAAGTTGTAAAGTTATGATTACTGTCAAACACATTAAATTTGCCACTAAATCCCACAAAATATATAATATTAATATTCTTACCCATTGCATTTATCAGTTTTATGCCATAAAAAAACAACAACACAACTTGACTTTGTTATAAATTCTTTCAAAGTTGGCACATTGTACTATCGTGTGTTGTTTAACAAGTACTGTATCCTGTTTTTTTTTTTTTTTAACGAAATCAAAACAACCAAAAATATTTTCCCAAAAACTAAAACACATTAAAAAAATAATAATAATTTCACATGTGATCCTTTGTGATGATGGAACCTCTGAGGGACATCTTCTCTCATGTGTTTCATCATTCTATGGACAGTATCAGCTTACTCGGGGTAGATGAAGATCAATATCAGAGAAAGTAAAAAAAACAAAAAAAACATCTCCACGCTAGCCTGGTGTGTGTTCTGGCTCTTCATTCTGTACCACCCGGGCTTGTATTTGATGCGACAGAGGATACTTTGGTTTAAAAAAAAAAAAAGACAAAAGCCATATGAAGAAGAATTTCATCTCGATGAATGTCATTTGGTTGCTTCTGCTGTCAGGTAAGATGCTTTTCTATTGATCCAAGTACAGATATTGTATAGAAAATAAAATGTCTTAAATAAAAGTAATCAAGCATAATCATATTTCAATGTACATACAAGTAAATGCTTAAAATCCATCAGCGTATTTATTGCTCACACAGTGAACATGGCTGAAAGCGTTCCGGAGAAGCCGAAAAGATCGGCGTTGAATCAGCTGACGAGAACGTTGCTAAGGAAATATGACTGTGGAGTTCGCCCTGTTCACAATTGGACAAGTGCGACCACTGTCTTTGTAGACTTCATCTTGCAGTCGGTCCTTGATGTGGTAAATAAAAACTCGATAAGCCTTTTTGAAAACATCAAAACACTTTAGTGATCATAGCTAAACTGCTCCTATGTTTTCGGGTTATGACTCCTGACTTCAAAGGCTTTCGTCTTTCCTTAAAAATTTTTTAAAAAAAATGCTCTGGTTTTGTTTCAGGATTCCAAAACGCAGAGTATTACGACAAGTATTTGGTACAGACAGGTAAGAATTTGGTGGCATATTGTACAAAAATGACAGTGTTTTACTAAATTGTCACCATGGTTGTTCAGATCTGGACCGATGAGTTTCTGGTTTGGGACCCGCACGAATTTGATGGCATCAACGAGATTTCACTGTCATCTGACGCCATCTGGATACCGGATATCATTGTCAATGAACTGTATGTCTACATCAATCACGGTTACCGTACATACTACATAGTATTATAAAAATTTCAATAAATATGCATTGTAGCACTACTGTAAATGACAGTAAAGATCCTGAAAGGAGCAAGTTAGAGTGTTATAATTTCGTCTCGCTACTTCTACAGTATGACAAATATTTGACGAACGAGGCCTGTCCGACTGGATGCACACTTACATATACCAACGTGGATCAAATTAAGGACAAGCGTCAAGCTCTCACCCTTACTTGTTTTGTGTCTTATCCTCCAGCGTGGACGAGGGGAGGTCGCCGCCCATCCCGTACGTCTACGTCAACTCGTCGGGCTGCGTGAAGAACTACCGGCCCATGCAGGTGGTCCTGGCCTGCAGCCTGGAGATGTATGCCTTCCCCTTTGACAAGCAGAACTGCAGTCTCACGTTCCGCAGCTGGCTGCACTCAGGTGGGCTCTCTATGAAGTCCAAAAGTGGTGTGGACTAGAAAGAAAAAAAAATGCTTAAAAAAAGGCACTCAGTTGAGGGCAGATGAGCGTGACCAGATCATGTGTGGGTTATCGAGGATAATCGTTTCTTCAAGTTACTGTGAAAAGGGTAAAAAAAAAAAAAAAAAAAAAAAATCACAAAATCTACAATGTTACTATTTATAGCACACAACAATTGGAAATTTTGGCACATATTTTGGCATGACAGTTGACAGACATGTTTTGCTTTTGTGGGCCACATATAATGATGTGGCGAGCCGGATCTGGCCCCCGAGCCTCGAGTTTCATAGCTATGAATTATGTGGGGGAAAAAAAGAACACAAACAAGCAGTCGATCATAACATTTACCATTGTTTATCATTTTCCAGTGTTTAATAAACGGTCTCCTTCCCTCCGCTTCATCTTCACTGTTCATCGCCTCATCTTCTTCAGTGAAGGAAATCGACTTGTCCCTGTTGCGGAGTGCAGATGCCATCGCTAACGATCAGAAGGAGTTCATGAATGACGGCGAGTGGGAGCTGCTGTCCATACCGTCACGCTACTGGCGCCTCCAGCAGGACCACGCCGACTACGCCCACGTCTGCTTCCACGTACGTCAACTTGCAAAATTATGCATCCGTTATAATGCATGTTTGGAATAACACAGAGTAGCTGAAATGTTGCCAATAGACCATAGACGGTCACAATCACAACTAGGGCAATTTAGTCACTCCAATTAACCTACAATGTATGTTTTTCGGAATGTGGGAGGAAACCAACGAAGCACGGGGAGAACATGCAAACTCCACCCAGGAAGGCCGAAGCCTGGACTCGATCTCGCATCCTCTGCAATGGGAAGCAGATGTAACCAGTCAGCCACCAAGCCTCAAGAAAACCAATGACAGATAATGTTAAAGAAAGCCCTTTTGTTTCAATCTGAACAGTCACTCTGTAACAGAGATTCAATTCACAAAATAAAATACAAACAACTTACCCCAAATTTGGGATTCATTTATAATAAATTAACCAAAATGCAGAAAAAAAATGAAAACTTGAAGTTTCAGTATTTGTTGAAAACAAATTCAAATGACAAATTATACAGGTGAAATGTTTACTTAAGTGTTAAGCAAGACACTATATCAGTTGCGGACTGAATCATACACAAGTCAAAGTTCTCTCTTTCCTGGATGGCATTAAGCAGGAAAAATAATTCAATAATGATTAAATTAATAAAAGCACACTAATATATTAATGGTTAGTGTACATAAATAATGTAATTATATACAATTTGAATTTTATGTATGTTAAGTAGGGATGTAACGATAAGGGCAATATTGTGATATTAAAAATGCCACAATATATAAATGCCAAATCAAGTTACTTCTTCTGCCTATAATGTTGCCCGTCAAACAAATCGGGACTCGGCACTTTTGAGTCAATATATCCCTACAAGTTACAACAATGTACTTTTTCCCCCGCAGAGAGCGCACGTACTGTTAAGTGTAAAGCGATTGGCTGTGACCTTCATGGATCGGTCTAGCGAGCTAATGCCAAATGATGAGGGCTTGGGCTGTTTGTGGGTGGCAAGAAGAAGGGAGGCTCTGATAGACAGGGAAAGGGCGAGTGACCATAATGAGACTGTCTCAGTGGGCTGACTAATCAATGGACGTCTTGTTAGCGGCGAGGCAAATGGCCCCATCAGCCTTTTGCAGGTGGAGCGGAGCGCTGGGGTGGCTTCTATTCATGCAGCTCAGAGGAGCCCAGGGGCTGTTTGATGAAAGACAACTTCATGGATCACCGAGTATTACGGATCAGTTTTTAAACTATAAGTCATTCGTCTTAATGCAATATCATCTGCAAATTATTGTAGTGCTGCTGCATGACCTTTACCCAAAACACGTGACACTGTACACCTTCGATGGATGATATTATGTCAGCTCTCAAGGGATCTTTCACTAAATGCACCGGCCAATAAATCTGCTTTGACGATTTTTTTTGTTTTTTTTACACCACTGCAAATGAAATATTTAAATGTTTTGTTGACAGTGAATTGTTAAAACTGAGGATTAACCTTACAGTCTTAATAACCCAAATGTTGCTGCCTGACTTTGGTGGCAGCAAAAACTCCCACTCAGAAACGGTGTGAACGTGAGAGTGAAAGAATGGTTGTCTTTCTCTCGATATGCCCTTTGACTGACTGACGACCAATCAAGGGTTTAGTATGCCGATTGTTGCCTAAAGTCAATTGCGTTAGGATCCAGCTCACCTGTAACCCTGAACATGATAAACTGTACAGAAAATGGAGGATGGATGAATGGATGAAAATAACCAAGTTCCATTTAGCTTAAGTACCGGTAACTTTCAATTTATAATCATTATATCTTTCTTCTAATACACGGCATGACTTAAATGATCAGTCAGAAATGACTCTTGACTTTGATAAAAAATAAATAAACAAATAATAATAAAATAAATAAAAACACTTCTTGGTGTAACCTCACGGATTTGAGCGGTCAACGGGTTCCTCGCTGAGTCCTCCCTGACTTTGCTGTGCAGGTTGTGATCCGAAGGCGCCCCCTGCTGTACGTGGTGGGCCTCCTCATCCCCAGCATCTTCCTCATGCTAGTGGACGTGATGAGCTTCTACCTGCCCGCGAGCAGCGGCACCCGCATCGGCTTCAAGATCAGCACGCTGCTGGGCTACACCCTCTTCAGAGTCAACCTGAGGGATGAGTTGCCCGCCACCGCTGTCGCCACTCCGCTCATAGGCAGGGAGGGAAAAAGATGACTTTGTGTTCTGTAGTCCGTTATAGACGGTCTTACTGCAACTGACCTTGCGTTAAAACTTTGTGTTAAAAGGTGTGTTCTTCGCCGTGTGCATGGCGCTGCTCATGCTCAGCCTGACCAAGTCCATCCTGGTGGTGAAACTGCTGCACCACAGCGAAAAGGAGGTACGGGAAATGTCCGTGTCGGCCTGCCTGCTGGACAAGTACGGCCTCGCCGAGAGCACCATGACGTCCACCAGAACACTCGACCAGCTCAACCATTCTGAAGGTGAAGTTCAGGGAAAAGATTTGCAGGTTTAGTTTTTTTGTGGGCTGTTTCAACAGGAACCGGGTTTACGGAGATCAAGTGAGTAGGGGTGTGAATTACCTAGTACCTGACGATTCGATTCGGATCGCGATTCATAGGTCACGATTCGATTCAATACCGATTAATCTCGACAAAATTTATAAATCGATTGTTGCGATTTTGTTACTCAAATTTAGAAAATACTAACCAGTAAACTTGTACATGTACACTGTAAGATTTGTATGAACATGTTTTATTTATTTATCTGAAATTTCAGTCATAACTGTGAGTCACTGTATTTAACAGGTTGTCATATGTTTCATATTTGAACAGCTTTTAAATAAAATATTAAACCTTAATGTTCCATGAATTAATTTAACATTTTTCTATGATTAAGGTGTGAACCCTAACCATAAGTAAGACGTTTTGTTGAATATTTTTCCATCAAAAATGGATGTTTAAAAATCGATTCGGCCACCTATTGAATCGATTCGAGAATTGTGCGATGTAATATCGCGATATATTGCCGAATTGATTTTTTTTTAACACCCCTACAAGTGAGGCAAGGTCTGAGGAAAAACTGGAGAAGAGACGATCCTCAATGCAGTGTTTGGATCTGGGTGGGGTTCGGGTGACGTTTGTCAGAACTAAAGAGTGGTCGCCGGGTTCTTGATGGCCTTGAAGGATGTGAGGACTTAAGCGTGGTTCCCCACTAAGAGGGAGTCTTCAAGTTACGTCGGAGTTCCGTTCCTACGCTAACGATGTAACCTAAATTCGACTTTAAGGCACTGTCTGCCAGTTTCACTCTGGAAAAGGCACTTTTTAAATACAGGATTTAAACAATCAAACTACTTCTCAACTTACATATCAGGGCTTGTCTTCATTTCTGGTGGTGAGTTCGTCCTAAACCCGCACCCCCCCAGCCTGAATTTTGCCATTTTGTGTTTGTTTTGTAAACAGTGGGACGTTTCTGTGGGAAGACAGTGTTTACACCCCTCCAGCCAATCGCAGAGCGGGGGGGTGGCGTGTCGCAAACGGGGCCGGGCGAACGTGTCGGCTACGTGACGTCACTCCCGCGGCAATTTTAAAGCACGCACAGATTTTTTATTTTTACTCACTCATTCACACATGTAAACTTCTGTGAGTGAGTGAGTCAGTGAGTGAGTGAAAAAAAAAATCCGTGCGTGCTTTCAAATTGCCGCGGGAGTGACGTCACAAAACCGACACGTTCGCCCGCCCAGTTTGAGACGCACCACCCCCCTGCTCTGCGATTGGCTGGAGGGGTGTAAACACTGTCTTTCCACAGAAACGGCCCGCTGTTTACAAAACAAACACAAAATGGCAAAATACAGGCTGGTGGGGGTGCGGGTTTAGGACGAACTCACCACCAGAAATGAAGACAAGCCCTGATATGTAAGTTGAGAAGTAGTTTGATTGTTTAAATCCTGTATTTAAAAAGTGCCTTTTCCAGAGTGAAACTGGCAGACAGTGCCTTTAAGTCGAATTTCCCCATTAAAGCCAATATTTGCATCAAAATAATTTGCATTAAAAAAAATCTAAAATACATTAAAAAAGAAAAAAGGAAGCTGCCGAAGCCCAAGTCTTTGTCTATGTTTGTCAGTGTCTCTTCTTTCTGCTGTCTTTTTATGATGTTTAGCTTGGTTTCCATGGTAATTGATTTTCTTTTGACTGGACCAACATTGACAGAAGACGTAGCTTTCTTCTTCTTTGGGGCCATTATGTGGAAAAAAAAAAAAAGAGGGTGAAAAAGCCAAAGATACTGTACTCCCACAAGTGCACAAGCGCTAGCACTAGCGAAGGGCGAAATAGTGGACGAGGGGAAAACACTGCAGGCTATATGGCAGACGAGGAGCCAAAATGGCGGACTGGGCCTAACCTTTGTAAAGTTGAAATGCCTTAGTTGGAGTGCGCCTTAACTCGAGGATTCCCTTTACTGAAGTAATGCAGTCGTGGTGAGGACATGAGCCAAGTGATAATTGGAGATGAGGGGGGAGATTGAAAGAGGAGGTTTTGGTACTTTGGTTTAATCTGAGCCAGATATAGTCCACCAAGGTCTCAGTGTTAGCCAGGGTTAGCTAAGTCTGGACAAAAAGAAGGAACCAGTTGAGTTTTACGAGGCTAATTTGCGTCCATGTCTCAAAAAGATGCTGCTGACCTATTTTGGTTTTGTTCCTAGATTTGGAGTTTGAGGCCTCGCTGGAAGAGGACCTGGAATCACTGAGCAACATCCAGGAAAATCCTTCCAGCCTGGAGTGGCTCCTCAGGGAGCTGGTCTGCATCCGTCTGGCCTTTTCCCAGGGGGACACAGAGTCTTGGGCGCAGGCTGAATGGTTGGCACTCTGCTCAAAGCTCGACCGCTTCCTCTTCCGCCTCTACCTGATTGTTCTGGCTGCGTACGCCGGGACCCTGCTGCTCTTCTGGGCCAGCTGGAGCTTCGCCTGACGACACATCGGGTGCCTTGCTGCTTATTCCGCGATGCGCTTCTTGTTTACCATTTTCATGAGATTTGTCATGCTGCAAAATATTCCGTCCTAAAATAGTGTTGTATGGAAATAGAAGGCAACAGAACCGATTTTGTAAAGCTCGTCTTCTTTGTGTTGTTTGGAGACGACGATCCCAGGAGATTTGGATGCGTATCACAAGAAGTGAAAAGAAGAGAATATCCGTAACAATTTGCTTCACTTTGTTCTTCAAGTAAGTTTGTCAAACCTGCTTATAACCTGCCTGAATGTTGGACGACTTGTGTTTCTAAATAAAACATAACTGTCATCGTCAATTTGTGTTTCCTTTGTGCTCGTCGTCGTAATGCGACTATATAGTACCGAGACGAGAGCGACATCACGGCAGAAAATCCGTTATAATGATTTCCCAACAGTGGAAATGTACTTAGTGATACTGCATAATGAGACGACACTCGGGGGAGTGAACGCAGCGCCGCTCCGACCGTGCTCATACTTTCATCCCACCGCCACAAAACAGATCAATAAAAACCTATTCGGAGTCGGCGACGGCTGCGTCTCAACTCCCCAGTGGCTTCCTAATAGTCTGGATGAGAACATCAAAAGTGCGCCATCGAAAGATGCCAGTGGAAGAGGTCTATGTTAATGCAGTTTTCACACTATCTGCCAACCTCATCCGCCAGTGGATCTGGTTACATGACGATTATGTAACAGATCTGGAGACGGTCTGTGTGAGCTCGTAGATCTGAAACCAGGTGACCTTGGAATGGGTCTAGTCAAATTATTCATTCAATTGATTTAGCTCTGTGACTGACGTGTGGCCGGGCACAAATGTTTTCCAGATAGAAAACCACACTTATTACGAATGTTTTGCGGCACTGCACATTTACGATTACCTTCTCAGAATTTTGGATTCGGTAACACACAACTGAGAACACCACTACTTGCATTAAGCTTGCACTAGTGTGATTCCTAATTAACTCAATTAACTTGTCTTGACACACAATCTGGTCACACAGCTTGGGTTCAGCTCATCATCGTGTGAGTGCTCCGTGTAGGAGTGGCCTCTCGCAGTGGATGGCTTCACCCTCGCAAGCCGGGCGACGCTAACAAGATTTTCATTGCGCGGCGAGAAGTCGCAGGTGAACGATCGCAATGAGACCAACATCAGCCTGGACTACGCTGCTTCTCTTCTTTGTTATTCAAGGGACATCAAGAACTTGCACAGGTACAGAACTTTTTTTTTCTCGAAATTCTCATATCTGTTTGAAAGGCTCTGGTAAATGACTATCCCTGTAAAGTCTTCATTTAATTTATAGGAAGATATGACATTTGATATTCTAGCCGTCTTATTTGTCAGGTTGAAGTACAACTAAAAATGTCGTAAAGAAAAACACAGATGAAGTCAGAGTTGGTAGAAAGTGTGGAAGAAAATGTTTACATTGTTGGCATTGGTCAGTGACTTAATACAATATATGCAATAAATCGTATCCAATACAAATGATATTAATAAATGATTTTAATAAGTGTCAATTGACTTCCTCCGGAAGGACAGTTCTAATAATAAGACGATTGTTGAAAACCATTTCAGCGAAGAAAGTGGGCAGCAGCACCGGCCGATTCGCCAACGCCACATTGGTGCGCCTCTCTGAGTTTTTGAGTGCTGGCTACAAGAAAGGGGTTCGACCCGTGAAAGACTGGCGGACGTCCACCCTGGTGGCCATCGACTTGATGGTTTACTCCATCCTCAACGTGGTGAGGATGTGCGCTATTGTCTCCAAATGCTGTTTAATAGGAACAGATATTCAAACTAGCACATTGAATATTATGATCAGTGTGAAAGGAATTTTCTTCTATGATTCATCAGGATGAAAAGAACCAGGTCTTGACGACGTATGTGTGGTACAGACAGGTAAACAGTCAACATGCAAAGTTGCTCTCAGTGTTGCTATTAAATGTTCTGTAGTGGTTCCATTAAGACTCTCCCATTTTGAACCTTCAAGTCATGGACCGATGAATTCCTGGTCTGGAATCCCGAAGACTTTGACGAGGTCAAGCAAGTTTCTCTACCGACTGCCAACGTGTGGGTGCCGGATATCCTCATCAACGAGTTGTAAGGCCGATTCTCTTTGTCGATTCTTCCGCACTTGCCAGCGACGTCGTCATTTGTGACATCTGCCTGTCGAAACAGCGTGGACGTGGGGAAGTCTCCCGACATACCGTACGTGTACGTGACCCACGATGGGCTGGTGCGCAACTACAAGCCGATCCAGGTGGTCACCGCCTGCACGCTCAACATCTACAACTTCCCGTTTGATGTCCAGAAATGCAGCCTGACCTTCCAGAGTTGGCTCCATACAAGTACGGCCGTTTCACGTCAATCGTGTGTAGTTGCTGCTCAACAGACACAATGACTTACAGCCACTCAAGGGGAATTAGCTACCCGTTTGGTAGTTAGGTGATGGGGTGCAAGTTATTTTAGTAAACGAAAAACTAACAAACAAAAAAAACAATCTTGTTCACGAAATAAAATAAAAACGGAAAAAGCTTTTTAAATAACGAAAACTAACAAACTACATTTTAGGTTTACCAATCTAACTAAAACTAACTGTAATTAAAGAAAATATGTCCATTGTTTTAGTCTTTGGTTATTAATTTAATACATGAACCTTTGGGGATGAATTTAAATGTGATTTGAACTATATTTATTTCGATATTAACCGGAATAAAGACGTTTGAAAGTGTGTTACACAGAAGTGACGTCATCTAGCAGCAGCTAATAGAAAAGTACCTTCGCTAGGTGAGAAATGTATTTTTGCATTTAACCATGTTTATTAAATATTGCACAAGTAATACACATTAAAAAAACAAAACAAAAAAAACTAGCACTGAAACTAACTCAAACTAAGCATTAAAAAAAAAAAAAAAAAAAAAAACGAAAACCGATAAAAACTAAAAGAACCACCCTGAAAACTAATTAAAACTAACTAAATTTAAAAAACAAAACACAAAATGAAATAAAAACGAACTAAAATCTATAATAACCCTGATGGGGTGATGATGAATTCTTTTTCTTTTTTTTCTCGTTGATCATTTTGTTCATTTTTGAGGGGCTTCTACTGTAATTGCAATTAAAGGCAACATGACTCCTTGGCTGAGATAAGTCTTGGATGACTGAATTTCTTGATAAACTGTCATTTTACTAGCTTCATGTTGAGGCGTGTGCTGATGCAGCACGGTCACTCTCCACAAACGAACCAAATTGAAAACTCCCAGGCTTCTCGCCATCCCCGAGTCGGAGCTTCATGTTCTGCCTGGCCCCTGCTGGGTTGTGTGCTCCGAAAGCAGACGCCTTACTGAACGGGGGCGAGATGTTGCCATGACGGTCTCACGCTGCTCTTGACATTTGTGTTCGATCGGCAGTTGATGACATCAACATCACGTTGATGCGCAGCCCCGAGGAGTTGAGGGAGGACAAGAGCGTCTTCATGAACCAAGGAGAGTGGGAGCTGCTGCACATTCTGTCCAACTACAAAATCTTCAGCGTGGACGACGACGATTACTATGCCGAGATGAAGTTTCATGTGAGTTCATCAAATTCAATCATATTTATGTACAAAACACTAGATGGCTCATCTACAAATGAGAGCCAATTGGGAAGAAACATAACCACAGGGCGGCCATCTTTGGACAGTGCTGATTGCTAACTCATAACATTACAGTCAATGGATTTCGGATCGATTTCTCAACTCTCCCAAATTTGTAACCGATTTTCTTGTTAAATATTAGGGATGTAACGTTATTCAAACATCACGATACAATATCACAATATTATGGGGAGGTTGGCAATATTAAATAAAGGTCACAATATTGTGAAAAGTGAGCTCATACTTAAAAGAAAAACAATATTGTGCTTTTGTACATAATAGCAATGCATACAAACAACCTACAATCTCTAATAACACTTAATTGAGGCATTTACTTGCTAATGCACACACACATTGAGTTCCTCCAAATATTGACTCTGTTCACAAGCATATTACTGTATGTTCCCCTTTATCTGACCATTAGTGTAGAACATAGAAGGGCCAAAACATGCCTTGTGAAAGCCGCACTAAAAAACTAGCCACCAGAGGGTGCTAGAATTGCACAAATGGAAATCAACCTGACTTTTTCAACAGATGTGCCGCTTTTAATATCGTGACATGACGACGACAAAATTGTGGCACTTTTAATATCGCAACATCACGATCTTGCCGTTATCGTTATATCCCTATTAAATATGTCACGATGACACAACTATGCCATGCTAAAAAAAAAAATCTGTCAAGAATTTTGCAAGTTGAGAGTATTTAAATGATTAAATCATCCAACGTACCGCAGACTACAGCACAATGAACCAGAGCAGTCCCTTATCCTAAAATGGCCGACCAGTGGATATGACATTATCACGACATGAAGCTCACGATACACTTATCACAATATTGTGAGGTGGTTGGCGATATTTTAAAAAGGTCACATTTAAAAAAATAATAATAATAAAAAAATAAATAAAAATAAAATAAAATAAAAAATAAAATAAAAAATAAAAAATACCAAAAAAAAAGCACAATATTGCGCTTTTGTTCATAACATCGTTATTTTATTATTATTATGCTTTATTATTATTATTATGTTATTATTATGTTAGGTTGTTAATGCACGCACACATTGAGTTCCTATATTGACTTGCTTCATAGGCATATTATGTGCCCCTTCATCTGACAATTAGTGTAGATTTTAAACATAGAAAGGCCAAAACATCCCTAAAGAAAATTAAATTGCACTAAAAAACTAGCCACGAGAGGGTGCTAGAACTGCACAAATGGAAATCAACCTGACATTTTATTTTATTTTTTAACAGATGTATTGAATTTAAATATTGGGAACATAACGATGACGGCATTGTTGCAGTTTTGATATCATAATATCGCGCTTATCGTTGCATTCCTAGTCGTTACATTGCCGACTCCGCCTTGAGCCATCTTGTGGTTATATGGGTGCCTCACTAGCAAATTGTGTTACAATACACTTGAGTTTCCTTTTATACAGGTTTGAAAGACGATTTCCCGTTGGCTTTACGGCAGTAATGCAATTAAGGGATGTCCAACCGTTTTTGGTCCAAGCGCACTCAAAAAACTGAACAACGCAGGGGGAACTTTCAAATTATTGGACTTTATTAAACATGTCAAAACCAACCCATCAAGAAACTATTAAAAATTAGCCTTCTGCTATAAAGCTATTAAGTTTAGAGAGGAAGTTGGCGAACTGTTAGTCGTTATCAAGATACATTTGTGACTAAAATGGAAGCTTCTTTGAATCTCCACTGCGCTCAGGTGTATACAGCACAAAAAGATGTTTATTGAAATAAAGTCCAAAGAAATATTACCAGGTGGTGATCCGTCGGCGGCCATTATTCTACACGGTCAACCTGTTGCTGCCCAGCATCTTCCTGATGGTGATGGACATCGTGGGCTTCTATCTGCCCCCCGACAGCGGCGAGAGAGTTTCTTTCAAGATCACCTTGCTGCTGGGATACTCAGTCTTCCTCATCATCGTATCCGACACTCTGCCTGCCACCGCCATTGGAACGCCACTAATAGGTGAGTGAGTGACGACCACACCCACCTGTCCGGGGTCCATTTTGTTTGTCCGTTTCACTGACTTCTGTGTCGTAGGCGTGTATTTCGTCGTCTGCATGGCCCTCCTGGTGATCAGCCTGACGGAAACGGTGTTGATCGTGCGTCTGGTGCACAAGCAGGAACTGCAGCCCCCCGTGCCCCACTGGCTGAGGTATCTGGTCCTGGAGAGAGCTCCGGCCCTCTTCTGCATCCACAAGAAGCACCGGCTGTGCTCCAGACTGTCCTCGCAGGGCTCAGATATGGACGACTACAAGGACAACAACTATGGGACTGGTGAGATTCTGGCGATACGTGTTGTCTGGTATGCAATAACAACAACAACAAAAAATACTGTTTTGAAATTGTGTCTTAGATTTCAGGTCACGGTTCGGTTCATATTTCAGTTTCAATTTGCTCATTCATCCATTTTCTCATCACGTCTCTCGTCAGTCAGTTGCAGGGCACAGAAATACACAACCATTCACTCTCATTTCACACCGTCCAAATTATCAGTATTGTCATGTCGGATATTTCGGTTCACATGAAGAGTTTTAACATAACTCGCGAACTGCACTGTATTCATTCAGGCTGGGTATCCATTCTAATTTCCTCAATCAATTCGATTTTGATTCACAAGAGTTCAGTTCAATCCAATGTCAATTATTCATGGATCATTATTTTTTCTTAAATGTCAGTGGCCGTGGTAAAACTGCACAAATATTACATTTTAATAATAAAGTCAATTTTGCGGAGGCCGTAACTAGTCAAATGATTACGTTTATTCATGAAAGTAATGTGTTAAGAGTTACACAAACATTGACAATCATCAGCAAGGATGAGATGAAAATATTTTCATAATCTAATAAATATAATCTAAAAAATATTCTGAGTTGTCGTAAAATAATAGAGGTCATGTCTTCCATAAATGTAAGAAAATACTTTTAAATTCATGTGAACAGTAAATAAGAACAAAGATGCAAAAAAAGTTTTCTTAAGAATTTATGGGAAAAAAGGACATATTTAACTAATAAATTAATGTTTTTTTTTTAAATCGATATTGGGCTTGAAAAGGAAAATCGAGTCGGTATCGATAACAGTTTTCCCTCGTTTATCGCGGGTGTTAAAAAATACCCGCAATCATGGAAATCTGCGTTATTTAAAAAAAAAAAAAAAAAAATATATCAAGTTAATTATATATATTTTTTCGTTTGTTAGATATTTTTTCGCTTTGGTATGATTTTTACTTTATTATAAATGCTTTTTCATTCATCATATATGCTTTTTCATTCATCATATATGTTTTTTCATTTAAATTATTTTTACCATTAAAAGTATGTTGTTGGTTTTTTTTTAATTTACTGATTATACAGCATAGTATATTTTTTTTAAATTGATTATATGTTTTTTTCATTTTGGTATGATTTTTAGTTTATTATGAATGATTTGGTTTTTTTTTTTCCATTTATTAATTTTATTCCATTAAAAGTATGTTTTTTTTAAATTTACTTATTATACAGCACATTATATATTTTCTATCTCCGTAATGCAATGTCGTGGGGCGATGGGGCTGACACCGTTGAAAAGGTCTCGGCGAGACGAATCCACGGATGTCCGTATGTCCCCGGTTGGACGTCGTGTTTGAGAGATACGGCCGTGCAAAGACTCAAAAAAATAAACAAAAGAAAAAGCACGTAAAAAACAAACAAACAAAAAAAACACACGCTGCATTAGAAATCCGCGAAGCAGCGAGGCCGCGAAAGATGAACCCGCAATAAACGAGGAAACACTATTTGATTTATTTTTAAACGGAGGAGCGTGTGACAGTTAAACTTGCCGTCATCCATCTTCATCCTCGTCAGTCCAGTGTCGGCTCCACCACACCTGCGAGCTCGGCCGGCAGCACGAGAGGGAGGCGGCCCTGTTGGGTCGGGGCTTGCCGCCCCCCAGGGACCCGTCGCCGCCCGTCGTCAGCAACATCCTGCAGGAGGTGACGGCGATACGCAACTTCCTGGAGAAACGGGACCGCGGCAACGAGGTGGCCAAGGAGTGGCTGCAGGTGGGCTACGTGCTGGACGTGCTGCTCTTCAGGGTCTACCTGGTGGCCGTGGTGGCCTACAGCATCACGCTGGGCACACTGTGGTCTGTGTGGCAGGTGGCCTGACGATGGGAAGGTTCGGGTCGCTCCGCGGAAAGTTGCAAAAACGACACGGCAGTCTGCTCAGAGTTCGGGGACACTTGCAAGAGGTGGCGAGTCGGCAACACCCAGTTGGCTTGACTAAAAATAATTTGGCCAGTTCCATGAGGTGCAATGATTTTTTCCAGCTTTGGGATGTCCACAGACATAAGGCATCGCTGTTTCGTTGTGTGCTTATTAATATGATTTGGATAAACAGCAAAAGTAACTAGACTGAGTGCAATTTCTGGAGAAATTGCGTGGGAATGCTGAAAGCTGAATGCTAAGAGTTTGAATGCATGTAGAATGCTTATGAAGCCAATTGAGAGATAAATTATGAAATTCTAAAATTATAACCTCCTGGTTACTGGACAATGCGTTTTTACCAACTGTGCCATGTGGAAAGCGATACTTAGAAAAAGTTCAATGTCTGTCCCATTGAAAATGAATGGGGAAAAGTTGATATTAAATGTTAAATTGAGCAAATACTGTTAGTAATGTGGAATCAGACGATATACTATATACCCAGGAAGGCGTGAATTTTTGAAGCTAGTTGAAATTTGAACAATGTAAATTGGAAGTATTATGTGGGAGTTGTTACGCGGCAAAAAAATGTGGAGAATAAAAATCACAATAACATATGTGGGAATATCAGCAACAATTAACTCAAATGTTTGATTATCCAACAGCATTGCATCACATTATTCACGTCATGTTGTTAGTAGGGATGTAACGATAACGGCAATATCGTGATATTAAAACTGCCACAATATATCGTGGTCGTCATGTCACGATATTAAAAGCAACAGATCTGTTGAAAAAGTTTGATTTCCATGCAGTTCTTGCACCTTCTGGTGGCTAGTTTTTCTTTAGTGAAGTTTAATTTTCACAAGGCATGTTTTGACCCTTCGATGTTTAAAATCCACGCTAATGATCAGATGAAGGGGCACATAATATGCTTGTTTAGCGAGTCAATATGTGGAGCAACTCAATGTGTGCGTGCATTAGCAAGTACCTCAATATTAAGTATTATTAGAGATTGTAGTTTGATTATATGCATTGCTGTCATGTACAAAAGCACAACATTGTTTTTTTTTATTTAGCATGAGCTATTTTATTTTATTTTTTACAATATTGTGGCTCTCTTTGTATCGCCAACTTCCCCACAATATCGTGATAATTATCGTATCGTGACTTTCACATCGTGATAATATCGAATCGTGATGTTTGGATATCGTTACATCCCTAGTCATTAGGGTCAGTGCCAATATGTGAAAGGATACAGAGACTGTACAGCATCAAGTCACAATTATTTAACCATCATGCATTACTGGTGATTAATTTATGCATGTACAAACTGTAAAAACAAAACTTACCAAAGTAGTGTAAAAAACTTAATGACTATCATGATGTGATTTTACACTGTGTGTATTTGTCCACTTGTCGCCCATTTATAAAATCTGAATCTGTCTAAAGGGACACTTGACTCATTGAGCCATTTTCACCAGTAATAAGTTAGTATTTTGTTGAAAATTAATGTAGTAACTTCATTATTTTTCATGTACAATTAATGCCTTTAAAAAGTATTTTTTTTTTACTTCTGTTGACTGAAGATGACATCAGCTGTGCTGCGGAAGTAGGTAACGGACAATCATGGCTCACCTGTTTTCTGGGTTTGGTCCGTAAACTGAGCCATGATTGGCCGTTACCTATTTCCTCAGCACAGGTGATGTCATCATCATCATCATCATCAGTCGACAGCAAGGAGAAAAAATACTTTTTAAAGGTGCTAATTGTACATGAAAAATAATGAAGCTGCCACATTAATCATAGACAAAATATCAACTTTTTACTGCTGAAAATGGCTCAATTAGTCGAGTATCCTTTAACCCCGCCCCCAACACACACACACACACACACACACACACACACACACACACACACACACACACACACACACACACACACACACACAATTTTATGCCTAAACTGGCACATTATTAATCCCTATGTGATGAATTGAACACTCTATCCATGTGAAAACTTGACAAAGAAGTCTTATCATGCTGCCCCTGCTGAGAATGCCGTAGTTCTCCCACCCAGCCACCAAGCGGCGCTGTGGACTACTACATTGAAGCCCTTCCAAATGAATGAGAAACTGGGTTGGTTGTATTCACTTAAGAATGTTGAAAATGATTTTGTTCAAGTGTCTTGTAATGAAATAAAATGATTTCAGTGTACTGTGCATTATATGACATTGACACAATTGAAAATATGCCATGTGTCATTTCCACATGAAAATGCCTACAAACCTTTGCAACGTTATTCCTCACAAACACTATTTCAAAACAAAAAGGCTCAGAAATGGAACTTCAATGTGGAATATTCATTTACGTACTTTGAGTTACGAGCTTGGTTGTAGAAAAAATTACATTCCTAAATCAAGGTCCCATAACGTACTTTTATATTTACTATGCGCACTCTTTTTTTTCTTTTCTTTTTTTTCTCTCGTTACACTTTGGGCTGTGTTCCTGCAAGCAGAAGTGACTCTAGTTCAGTGCTTCTCAATTATTTTCTGTCATGCCCCCCCTAGTAAGAAGAAAACATCTTGCGCCCCCTCATGCGATTATAAATAGTATCATTTGTCTATAAAATTGTTATAAGCACACCTCTGCATAACACTGTATCCGTATTAACGTATAAGAGAATAATAAAAAAGAAAATATGGACCAACTTACAACAAAGAATAGCTTTAACTGTAACAGAAAAGATTTAGTGCATCTGAAATTCAAAAATAAAATTAAATCCTTAATTAAACTATAAACATTTTTTGACCGACCATGTCAAACCATATGATACGGAAAAATAAAATTACATAAAATCAAAAGATAATAATGCATTCAAACTGATCACCAACATTAACTCAGGAGCACAGTATATATATATATATACCACCGAGCGAATGCTCCCTGCGCACACTCTGCCAATAATGAGAGCGCCACTGCCCCCTAATGTAGTGGAGGTGCAATTACACTTTATTCTAGGACAGTTAAAAAAATAAAATAAAATACAAATAAAAAAATAAAAAAGCATAGTTTCAAAGAATTTTGTCTTAATATCTGTTGTGTTTGTTTTTTTTTTTTTTTACATTTAAACATTTTCTTGTTTTGCACAAAAATAAATAAATGATCATCCTACTGCACATAAAATAATAAATATATATTATTATAAATCTAAAGTATTATACATTCTGTTTAGTCCAAAAGGAACTTACATAATTGGTCTTAATATTTATAAATACTTAAAGAGAAACTTTACTGATTTTGCCATTTTTGTCAGTCAAACAATCTTTTGCCTATAATATAAATTAGATATTTTCATTATTTTTCATGTACAATTAGTACCTTTAAAAACACATTTTGCAACTTGCTGTTGACTGAAAATGACGTCACAGGGCTCGGGTAACCAATCACAGCTCAGTTTGTGAATGTCACATGACCAAACCGAGAAAACAGAAGAGCTGTGATTGGTTACCTGAGCCCTTGTGATGTCATTTTCAGTCGACAGCAAGTTGCAAAATATGTTTTTAAAGGTACTAATTGTATGTGAAAAATAATGAAAGTATCAAATTAATTATTGACAAAATATTAACTTTTTATTGCTATAATGGGTTAAATAAGTGAAGTATCCTTGAAACATTTTCTTGTTTTGTACCAAAAAAAACAAAAACGGAATCATCAGCCTTAAAACACCTGCAACAAAACATTGCTTATTTCAGAAAAAAAGTATGGTAATTTAAATAAATGGTACATTTACCAGTGAAGTCACCCTTAAAGAATGTGGGTCAAAGGTCCCGAACAGAAGGCTGGTGATGATGACGCACACTTGACTCCAGTTCCCCTTCCTCATAATCAGCTACAATAACATCAAAAGCATGAGCGGTGAACACCTTTTCAGCGACTCTTCCTTCACTCGCTTCCTGTCAAAAGCAGCTCAAACGAACAAAAACGCGACATGGCGAGCGAATGACAAGCGGATCGCTTTGATTTGAGACAGTCGGGGGAGGACAGCTATCACTTTTTAATACTGACAACTTGTCAAAACTTTAACTCCTTGTCAAATGACGTCAGTTTGACAGCTCACTTTAATGACGCTAAACTGTTCAATATTTTATATAATAATTTATTATTTTCAGAAAGGTTATTTTACCTTAATTAAAACATCCCCAAGCGCCACATTAAGCTAAACTATATCAATCCCTCCCCCCCAAAGAATACCAAGAATAAATGCTAAAATGGGGATGCTGGGTCAACTGGGCAATTACGAAGTAAAATAGTATAAAATAATGTCGTAGCTAGATGCTAACTAGCTAAAGCAAAAGCTAGCTAGCATAGTTGCCCGGGAACAAAGAAGACGTAACAATGACAATAATAAAGTAGTATAAATCACATGACTGACCTGTCAAGCATCTTAGATTGTAGAGAAAATGTTTAAAATCAACTGAACAAAGTAGACAGCTTTCTTTTTCCATTTTTCTCCCGCAGGTGACGCCATTTTCCTGTTTGTCGCCTTCCACACGCTTGATGTAATCTGCGCGTGCGCGTACATAACTTGAAAAACTTAATTTGACATGAATTGTTAAACCTTCTGTTTTGTATTTTGTTGAGTATAAAATATATATTTTTTTAAATATTAGCCGTCAGCTTTTGACTTATAATTGATTAGTTAATCCAATTGAGCCGAGTTAGATACAATACAGTACCACTAACATAAATATTACAGATAAGTGGTATGACTAGTGTTTTATAAAATATTTTTTACATAAAGTATCACATAAAATAAAACATTGTACGGTTTTGATCAACATTTAATATACAGTCGTGCAGAAAGCCTATATGTTCAAAGTATTTATTGTTTAATATTTATTACTTCAATGAAATGTATTGTTTCTCAAAATTAAATTTAAATTTTATTAAAATTAATTGGCCGTTTTAGAGATCTGGCAAACGTAAAATGCAACGGAACTGGCGTCAAGCAGTGTTTGTTTAATACTAGAGGGAGTCTGCGTACCACTAGCGACTTTTACTTTACTCATTTGAAAAGATTGATTAGTTGTCAGATATTATAATTCTCAGATATGTACCGTTACTAACAAAAAATACAATTCTCAAGTACAGTATTTTTACATTTGCAAATAAAATTCTGAGTTTGATCTATTTTGCTGTATTTTTTCAAATATAAAAGTGACTCCGACTCTTACATTTATATAAAAAATACACACGAGTGTGGGGGGGAAAATGTATTTACTATTGTAATTGTGATTAGTAGGAATGAGTGTGGAGATAATTAAAAATTATGGTTGTCGTAAAATTAAGGAAACAAAGCCAGTCAGAGTGCTAAGACAACTGACATAAAGTCCATTGTTTATTTCCTGTGTGTACAATTGATTTTTATAATGAAACCCATAAATAAAAAAAACAAACAAACAAAATCAATCCACTACAAAAAAAGACAATATACTGTTAGTAGAATGTGAAACCAAAAACAAAACAAAAACTCCTTTAATATTTTTTTTTCCACGATCAAAAAGGCACAACATTGACGACTTTAGTGACAACATGGAAGGACCTGCAGCATTTTTTTTTTTATTTCATTTTTTTTCACACTCCATTAGAGAACACTGAAATGTTACAAAGATATGTGTCTGATTCTACATGGAAATAAACCCAAAAATAAACAACATAACTCTGTATTAACAGACGGTGGCGAGACATATGAAAACATATTGCCACAGCGGGGAGTTGTGAAGAAAAAAAAAAAATCGCACATTGTCGCTGGAAAAGACAAAGGACCTTTTCATTTTTTTTTTTTTTTTGCAAAGCTCTAATGCAAATTTCAATAAGAAAAAAAAACATCAAGAACAAAAAATAAAAGAAAAACAATTTAAAAAATAATAATTGGGCACCTTCTAAGATTAGGCTAAGATTAGGTGCTGAGGTAGACAAAAACTATAACAATTCAAATCATCTTCATCATAATAATAATCATCGAAAAAAAAAAGAAACACTATCGTCTTTAGATTTCTTAATAATAGAGCAACTTCTTGACTGGCACTTGTGCTGCCACCAAAATGGAGGAGGAGAGAAAAAAAAAGAAAGAACATAACCAATTAGGGAAAAAAAAATTGTTACGCTTGGTCCGATTGGGGCAAAGTTGTTGGTCCTCAGTGCTAAGATAAAAAAATAACTTGGTGCTTTCTTCTTTTTTTTCTTTTTTTTGTAATTACATTTTTTTCAATTTTCTTTTTTAACGTACATGGAGACCTCGACGGCACGTGGGCGTGAAATGGCCAGAAGAAACACCACACCAAAAACACATACACGTTCAAGTGCCCACTCCAGGGATGCCATGAGTGCTTCTTTTCTTTTTTTTTTTTTTTACCCACACACCCTGAATGCATCATGTCAACAAAAAAAATAAAAAATCTCAGTCAAAAGTACAGTGGTACCTTGAGATATCCCGGAAGCTTAAGTCACTCAAGTCATAAAACAAACAAACAAAAAAAAGTTTTCGACTCATTTTTGCTTCAATTCAGCGGATATCGTACCGCTCCTTCTGGTGTGTGTGTGCGCGCCATGGCCACCGGGGGCAGTGTAATGCAAATGAGGAGGCGGTCACAGCTTAGTAAGCTGCAGTAATATTAATCTTTGTTTTTTTGCAGATGGTAAAGAATAAAAATCACGTGCGAGCATTGATACTTTATATGTCAAAGTGGGTTGCCACTCAGACCACAGTAGATGCTATTCAGTAGCCCTTTTATGGCCTTTTGCATTGGCTGTTAGCATTAAGCTAAGAGACAATATTTGTTTTGTTTTGAAACTATTGACATTGTATTTCTCTAAAAAAAAAATTATGTTTAGTGATGAGCGAGGGAGGGAGTTCAGTTGACTGACCTTGTATGTAAAAAAACCCCAAAAAAAAACAAAAAAAAAAAAAACAAACCTTGTATGTCTTGTATGTAAAAAATAAACAAAAAAAACCTTGTATGTCTTGGATGTAAAAAAACAACAACAAAAAGCTTGCATGTCTTCTATCTAAAAACAAAAACAAAAACAAAAAAAACTTTTGTTTTGTATGTAAAAACAAAACAAAAACAAAAACAACTTGTATATCTTGTATCTAAAAAGAAAAGAAAAAAACAAAACAAAAAACTTGTATGTCTTGTATATAAAAAAATCCCCCCGCCCCCCCCCCCCAAAAAACTTGTATGTCTCGTATGTAAAAAAACAACAGGAACAACAACTTGTACCTCAAGGTGCCACTGTATTTAATCATCAAATTTCAAATTTTTCATCAATTTTGCTATTTTTTTGCTGAATGTAATGGAAAATTAAGAAGCTATTAAATCAATAGCATTAAGAGCCCTCTAATTCTGAATTTAAAAAAAAAATAACATAAGTGAGTCATGGCATCCCATGGCTGCTGGCAGACCATTTTCTTTTTTCATTTTTTTTTTTTTTTGCAAAAAAAAATAATCTGAAAATACAGAAACGGTACACGTCTTTTTTTTCCAACAATTTCCATGTTTAGGCACACAAAGAATACGGGAAAAAACATCGGCGAGGAACACTGAGGGAAGAACTACATCAATGCCAACGTCTCTATAGAGATATATTTTTTTCCAACATAGAAAGACAAAAAAAACAAAACAGTGGCATAGCATCAAAGTTTTGTATGTGATTTAGTGCATTTTTTTCCCCACCAGTACGCACACGCACGCACACAGCTACACACGCAATCACGCGCACGGAACAAAGTCGAAAACATTCAGAGAAGGATGACTTGAAGGAGGGGCGGGGTCATGTGACCAACTGACGTGACGGGGAAGTGTTGCATTGTGGATAATGTTAGAGTTTGCTGTTGTTATTTGCGGGTGGTGTTGTGAGAACAAAATAAAAAATAAAAAAATAAATCCCCAAACCGCTCCGCTCACAGTGTTACGGGACGTGCCATCCCCTCTTCTTCTTTTTTTTTTTTTTTTAAGTACAAAATAAAAATTATAATAACACGCCCACGGTCAAGTTTGATTGATTGGATGGTGAGTGACAAGTACTTTTTTTTTTTTTTTTTTGTGACATACCAAAACAAACCCCAAAACATTGGCGATAAGATTTTTAGTCCTTCACCTACAATGCAATTGACATCCAGAAAGCAACACTTATTATTATTATCATCATTATTACAATATTTTCACACAATATCAAAGAGGAGCAAGGCAAAAACTACACCCAGAGGAGACAAAAAAAAAAGAAAAAAAAAAGAAGAAATGTGCCCTGCTCGAACTCTCCACAGAAAAATAAACAGGACTGACACGCAATACAAAAATATCACAATTTGTTTTTTTTGTTTTTGTTTTTAAATATCAAATAGCCTCTGTTGGCTCTCATTCAGGATTACATTTTTTTTTTCAAATTTATGTTCCTCAATGATTACTAAACGTCCAATTGTCCATCGCACGCTGCAAAACCCCCCAAAAAAAAAAAAAAAAAAAAAACAACCTCCAGCACCTTTTGATCCACCGTTCACATTACAAAACTACGAGTCAGTCTATTCACATATGTTCAAGTGTCGACGTTCCTTTTTGAACCCACCAAGCAACGGTGCTTTTTTTTTTTTTTCCTCGCATCTTCCTCCATCCGTTGCGCATCACTTAAGGCTTCAAAATTGCTTTTTTTTTTCTCCATTCCAAAATGTTCTCTTGGACGACGTTCCTCTTGTCCGGTCAAACTTTACCGTGGATATTATTTGACTGATTTTTGCTTCATTTCCTCATATAGTGGCTTGCATGTAATTGACGCTACCTTATTATTGCCATGAAAAAAAGAAACAAGGAATCAGGTAAATTAAAAACACTAATAACCAGGGGAGATAAGGTAAAACAAAAACAAACAAAAAAAAAACACTAATATGTAGTGATCTGAGTGAAAAATCTAGTTTTCGGTATTAAAAAAACAACAAAACGCAAATTAGCCGTGTTTAGAAAAAGTTAATAATGAATGAAAAACAATGAAAAAAACCCCCAAATGAACGCAGATCTGATCAACTAAAAACGCAAATATAACACAGTCGGCTAAGGTGAATAAACAAACAAAGAAACATGATTATATTCCATTGAGGGGACGAACATTTTGCGAAGGTTGCAAATGTTGATTCGTTCAAGGTCGCAATGTTCACGAAACGTTCTGCAAATGTTTGCATTTTTTATCTTGTTGCAACAAGAACAATGACGACAAGAAAAAGCAAATTTTGCAGCCTTGAACGAACCCTGATGAGAAATCAACATTCGCTAACTTTGCAAACACTTGCAAACGTTCGTCCCCGTCACTGGGATTTAAAAAAAAAACAAAAAAACAAAAAAAAACAATAATAGGCAGTAAATGGAAAACGTGAATAATCAAATAATCAGGGATGAGGTCAACACGAACAAGTGGTGATCGGGGTCAGGTTTTTGCTCAGGTAAAAAAAAATAAAAAAAATAAAATAAAAACAACAAATACAATAAGCAGGGGTTGGATCAGGTTAAAAAAGTAAATAAACCAAAAAAAAAATGGGGATCGGATAGTTAAAAAAAAATGCAGCTAAATGTTGACTCGCTAAACGAAAAACAAATAAGTGGGGGAATCGTGTAAAAAATAAATAAATAAATAAAGCGAATTAACGGGAGAGTCAGCAAATTAAAAACCTGAGTAAGTGGTGTTTTTTTGTGGGGAAAAAAGTGTGAATAAAAAATTGGCCATCAGTTAAAATAATGCTGACGTACTAAACGTACGATCGGTGAACTGACGAAATATTCCACTCAATGAGAAAAGCAAAAAAAAAAAACAGAAAAAAAACATGGAGTCCACATTTTAATTCACCCAAAATGCTGTTTTACCTGCCTCAATAGGTGCTGCTGTTTTGGTTAGCAACAGATTTACTTACGAACCCGGATGGGAAAAGGCCATTCATTTATTTGAAGAAGGACACACGGCATCATTTGCGATGGCGCCACTATGTGAGGAAATACGGCCTATTAAATTCGAGGAGCAAAACAAATGATTAAAAAACAAAAAACAAAAACAACAACACAAGCGTGAGATGAAGTAGCAATGATGAAAAAAAGTCATGAAAAAAAAATGTGCTTTTACCAAAACATGAACTGAGAGAGGTAGCTTTTTCGAACAAACAACACAAAAATCCAAAGACCAAACCTGCGGACTTTTTAACAAGCGCGGTTAATAATAATAATAATCGTAACACCAAGTTTGGTAACACGCACAAACTAAATCCCATCGCTGCCGCGGCACTTTTGAAACGTACACACACACACAAACAAACACACTGCTTCATCACGCTGTGCAACGCATCTTTGCGACCGGCGACGCTCACGAAACGCGGGGGACAACAACAACAAAAAAAGATGAGGTCACAAAATGAGGTCATTCAAGTAATGAAGTGAAAAGGAGGAGATGAAACCACAGAGAAGTCCGTTTATCCGTCGCCTTATTGGTCCCGCCCCATCTGTCAATCACTCCAGCAGTCCAAATCGGCGATTCCCGCTTCCTCTTCCTCGGATAACAGTGATGTCCCGTTCGTTTGCCGGGCGCTTGGCGTTTTTTCGGAAATTCGGGGAAAATAATCCGAAATCCCGCAGCCTTGGCGTGCAAGTCTTTTCACATTCACGTGTTAGGAAAGCGCCGCGTCGCCCCCATTTCCGACATTCACTCCTTCGAGAGCAGCCATTTTTGTCTTTCCCGAGTCCGTCTATTTTGTGGTTAGTATGAGATGAAAGAGAATATACGCGGATGGCGGCGGTTGTATTGCTGTGATTAAATGTGAATATAAAGCTCGACTGATATCAAACAGAAACTGTTGTCGTACGTGCGGTGATATATTGATTGATGATGGATGATGATGACGATGCAGAGCGGAACAAAATACAAGTCGGCCTTTTGGCGCCCGGAATCAGGAAGACCAATCAGAGGACGCCGACAAGAAAAAGCAGCACTGTAGCCCCGCCCCACAAAACCCTCCCCCTCCCGGCCAACCCACCATTCAGGTTCATCTACTGCATATTCCGATCGGATCAGCTGATGATTCTCAGGGGCTATCGGGAAAGACCAGAAATTTTTTTTGGTCCAGTTATTGTAAATGTGACTATCTAGAAATGTTTCTTTTTTTTTTTTTTTATGAGTGCTTTTTTTCAGCTTTGGAAAAGGTCACCACTCTACTGAATGCTAATCTGGTTAGCTTGCTCTTAGTTTTTTTTTGTGTGTGTTTTTTTTTGTTAGCAGGACGATGTGAAAACTGGTGATTTCAACAGAACTTTGTGAAAAGGTATAAAGAAAAAATTTTTCGGTATGGGTCTCTCTCTTTTTTTTTTTTTTACGACTAAATTACGACTGATATTCAAAACATTTGGGCCAAAGAAGAACAAAATGACTGTGGATGGTGCTCAAGTAAGGGGTGCCGATCCAGGAATTTTGTTTCGACATTTGCATCAATTTCTCATTGGAAAATCAAAAATCTGGAAAATATTGCAGTCGACTAAGTGCCATTCGAGCTAACGGCACCAAGGAGGTTCATTAGCACGATTATGAAGAATCTCGAAGTGGATCAATCAAAGAATCGTCATAAAAAAACGATATCAATAAAGGTGTACCATGTTTGGATTGTTTGGGCTTTTTTTTAACTTTCTTGTTAGCGTGATTACACAAAAACTATTTAATGTATAACCTGAAAATTTGGTGGACGGGTGGGGCATGGGCCAATGAAGAAGCTATTTCCTTTTCTGCCAGTATTACTAAATTGCTAGATTGGGAACTCTGGGAATTCCTCTGATTCTTAAAGAAAAACCAAGTACACAATTTGGTACTGATCCTGGCTGGCATGGCAGAGATCTACGCTCATATTAGTTGCAACAGCAACTACCCGAAACACAAAGTGTTTAGTTTTTTTTTCCAATAAACTTCAATCACATCCGTATCGTTTCCACGCGATTCGAATTTACTTTACAATTAATGACAAAAAAACAACAACGGGTTTCGAGATGGAAATTTCAGATTTTTGTCAGGGTCTGATAGCCCTTGAGAATCTGTCAACGCTGTAGCAGCAACACTTTTCCCTGCAGCTCGTGTTTGCATCACGAGGCGACCTGAAATGAAAAATAAACAAACCAACGAAACAAAAACACAGTAACACGTGTGCGGGTATGACCCGGTGATTCCGAACTAACGGCGGAGGACTTTGCGTCTCTGCCAGTCTTTCCCGGAGGACCCTTCCTTCTGTCGCAAGAAAAGAACGCGCGACGCTCTCATCAGTCTTTTGTCGCCTCCCATTTTTTTTTTTTTTACGCCTTAAGGGGATAACTGCCCCCCCCCCTCGCCCCCCCCAATACCTCCCATGTGGTCAGACGTAGCAGAGGTACAGGTAGGTCTTCTCGATGCGCCAGTCCGGAGGGATGTCTTCAGGCTTGTGGCCCTTCATGTGCTTCTGCATGGCCGACAGGCTGGGGCAGTACTCCAGGCAGATGGTGCATTGGTAGGGCGAGGCGCCGTTGTGGGTGCGCAGGTGCTTGATCATGGCCGAGTAGTCCCTGGATCGTTGGTGGCACAGCTTGCACTCAAATGGCTTCTCACCTGAGGGGGGTTGGGAAGCCAAACGTCAACTGAGGAGGAAGAGCAATTCATTTGCCGGCTAACACCAATGGAGGAGAACACCGACTTCTTGGTTAGCTGAGAAACCACGACAGCCACGACAGCGAAAAGGAGACTGAGGAGTGCGATGCTGCAGCGCAAACGCATCTGTCTGAACATTAATAATGTTGGAGTGTGAGCATCTCCGCTATGTACTTTACAAGGCGAGAAGAAAAAAAAATCATATCAGTGGGGAGACTTGGAAATTGGGCTGCTGCAGCAAAGCGGAGACTGTGGACTATAAAACCAGAACATAGTACAACATCACAAATTCATCACTTGGAATACTAACAAAGAACAGCGCACAGTATTGGTCTGATTTGAATTACTTTTTAGGGTTAGGAAACATTTTATCCAAGAGGAGATTGAGGGCAGTGAGAAACCAGAGACTGTGGAGAAAAAATACTGTAGCACATATGCATCAGTCAGAAAGCTGAACAATGTAGCAGAACGATGGCCTACCGTACTTACCTCTTAATAAAGAGCTTTTAACCGAGGGGAGAATGAGGGCAATTCACAGCCATTTTCACTGAAGCAACCCCCTTCACTCCCGGTTGTTTTACTGGATTTTGACTGATTTTGCAAGGCCCCACAGAATATTGTGTTCTATTACTATAAAAATGTGAAACCTACCAAAAGGAAGATTAAAGTCTCTTCTTTCATCAGGAAAAAACCCCAAACATGTTTCTATCTGTTTCTGTTTTGCAGCAATTAGCATTATAATATAGCTAAGTTTCATCATTATTCACAAATCTGTTTAGAACTGGGGAAATCAATTTGTTTGCAATATGGCCACAGTTGATCTCTTATACTCTGCTGCCACCTGCTGGCCATTTTTGTAATAACTACAATTGCTTCAACCGTTCTAACCTGCAGTAGAGAGGCTGCATCAAAGTGTTCTGTATGATCGAGCACAGAAAAACAAAAAAAACAAAAAAAACATACAACGTCTGTGGGACACTTAAAACATTTAAAATAGAACGCATTTATACGTTTTTGGGAGCAAATGACTTAAAAACACGGCGTGCCACAGCAAAGGGGAGACTGTGGAGTCGAACACTGTCACACTAACGCATCCTTACAAGGGCAACTCTACTGTATTTAGTTTGAGTGGTAGGGACATAAATTTTTGCCAAGAGTAGACTGAGGGGGAAAAAAACGAAAAAAAACTATGGTGCATGACAGCAAAGGGGAGACTATGGAGTAAAATACTGCGATACAAACACATCCATCAAAACGCTAATAAATGCTTGAGATTATGTCCTGTATTTACCTTTCAGGCTAAGGAGACAAATTTTTATCAAAGATGAGACTGAGGGAAGCACGAATGTGTCCACTGCAGCCAAGTAGAGACTCTGGAGTAGACAACACAAGTATGTGTTCAGCATTGTTAATAAACACAATCACAATAAATCCGTATGCCTCCAGCGCCTTTAGTCCACTTAGCTCATGCTAACAATGCTAACTAAAACAATGCTAACTGCGCTAACGCTGATGTGTGCGATGTCGAGGGGCTGATCCAATTTAAGACATGTAAATGGCGACCTTTCGCCAGTGGCATTTGAGGGTGGGGGGGGGGGGGGGGCGATTGCAAACGATCGGGTCGCCGCCGACCGTCTCCCAGACGACGCCCACCCGTCCGACAGCCCCTGCTTGACCTTGTTGACCGCAGCGAGGAAGCCAATAAGCGGAAATAGACGTCGGCCGATATCGATAACCGCACTGTAAACAAGGTGGCCTCACATAAGCGGCTGATAATGAATTGCAAATGACCCCACCTCTGAGTCCACACACACACCCACCCACCTTCCCCTGGCGGTATTGATCCGGCATCGGCTTGTGCGGTGGGGGTGGTCTCGCCACTTGTCGATGATTCATCAAGCGGCTGCCTTTTATGTGAGGTGGCCTTTGACGGTGAGCTTGTCGCTTGCTCTCGTTATCAGGCGTCGAAGCCCCCCCCCCCCCCCCCCCCCATAAAGGAGTTGGATGTATGTGTGGAGGTGGGAGCCAATTATTGGACAGGCTAACTTGATAGTGTGGCTTAACAGCTGCCTTACTGATAGGGAGATGGGAAACGTGTGGCGTGTGTGAATTCGAGGAAGGGTTTTCAAACTGGGGTCGGCGGGCTGCAGCTTGGCGGACTGTTGCAAGATCATTTGCGATAAATTACGTTATAGTGCTTAAAAAAAAAATAGTGGCTGTGGCTATGCCATTTTTGAACGTTTTTAAAAAGGGAAAAAAAGCTTGTTCAAAGCTACCTTTATTTCCTTATTAAACTTTGACTTTAATTTTAATTTATTATCACTTACACGATGAAAAAAGCCATATTTTTCATGAATATAGTGTCGTCCCATTATTTGGACAATAAATAAGTAAATGTCATTACATTTCCCATTACGCTTTGAAGGTAATATAATACAAGATAATGACTTATGAGAACAACTGTATTTTACGTGAATATAGTAATCACTTTAGAAAAAAAAAGAAAAAGATAATCTTTTCCAGAATGAAATGGCACATTAATTTGTTAAAATCTGACCTCATTAAATTTTGACTTTAATATCACTACTTTTTATCCCCAAAAATACATCTTTGTTCTTGTAAACAACAAAACAAAAAGTACTATTTTCACAACATTCTATTTTTTTTCATTTTTTATTTTATTTTACTTTTTTTTTTTTTACATTTTAACTTTTTTGTCTAGAAAATGGGGCAAATATTGAAATCTTCAAGGGATACTTTACTTATTTAGCCATTTTTGGCAGTCAAACATTAATATTTTGCCTATAATAAATTTTATATTTTCATTATTTTTCACGTACAATTAGTACCTTTAAAAACACATTTTGCAACTTGCTGTCGACTGAAAATGACATCACAAGGGCTCAGGTAACCAATCACAGCTCAGCTTGTGAATGTCACATGACCATACCTAGAAAACAGGAGAGCTGTGATTGGTTACCCGAGCCCTTGTGATGTCATTTTCAGTCGACAGCAAGTTGCAAAATGTGTTTTTAAAGGTACTAATTGTGCGTGAAAAATAACGAAAGCATCAAATTAATTATTAACAAAATATTAAATTTGTATTGCTATAATGGGCTAAATAAGTGAAGTATTCCTTTAAGGAATATCACTTACAAAAATGTCCCTGGAACAAAAAAGTTTGAGAAACCCTGAAATACAGGAATTGGTGTGCGTGTGCGTGTTTTCTGTGAGGAAGCGGCGAGGAAGCACAAGCGTCCCGGTGGGCTTCCCGATCCGTCTTAGCCGAGCTCCCTTTCTCGGCGGACGCTAGCTTATCACTGTGTCAACATCTTTATGGGGCTCTAAATATACCACGATCAATAGGCAGTCTTTGGAGACATTCATTTACTGTAGCGCGGCAACAAAGATATGCATCTGCTGTGTGTGTGCGTGTGCGTCTGCTGCCACAATGTGTGACAATGAATTCATTACCGGAAAAACTCATTTACACTCAACATTAGGGACACGTGCAGCGTCTAATGACATCCAAATACAAGAGCTGGATGGAAACAATTCAAAATAATTAAAAGAATTATGGATGAAAACAACGAATACACGTCGGAGTATGTCATGCATCTTTTAGTAACGGTTTCATATCCTCACAAGGTTCTGCTATTTTTGTTAGCAAGAGTTCAAACGTGTGAACAATATGAATCTTAGTTGAACCAATTGTCATTGTAGTTTTCAGCCAATTATGCTCTCGTGTGGCTAAATTATAAAGTCAGAGACAGACACAGCTCTTGGTATGCTATGCTACTTAATACATGCTATGCGAGCATGTTACCATTTTATCAATTGCCATTAGAAAAACTACTAACGAGAAAAATATTTTATAAACCTATCAAACAGCGTTAGCTCATCCTCTACTTTGGTTGCTATCTTGTTATGTGTTAGCGCACCAACTGTTAGCATGCTAGCTTACTAAATGTTAGCATAACAACTGCTAGTAAGAGCAAACGTTTATAAATCTCTCCTCAGGTTGCTATCTTGCTATGTGCTAGCATTCTAGCTAATTTGATCCAATTTTCATTTGAAATCTGAATACAGGTTAAAAAAAAAAAGAACAAAAAAGGTAAACACCTTATCTATTGGGTTTAGTGTTTTGCTACTCTAGTTGCTAGCTTACTAAATGTTTGCATAACAACTGCTAACAAGTTAACATTCATCAGTCGTCATTAGAAATGGTTTAAAAAGTATAGAAACATAAAAACTCCTTTTGCAACTTGAGGTGCTAGCTGCTTGTCAAGGTCTTTTTTTTTTTTTTGTAATACTCCTTTGTAGCAACAGTACTTCATGTGAATGCCGTTTGGTTCAGTCACATAGCTTGCACAAAAGTAAACAATGCAAGTTGTAGTGTTTACCTGTGTGCACGCGGTAGTGGGTCTCCAGCTGGTGCTTGAGGCTGAACTTCTTGCCGCAGCCGTTACATTCGTAGGGCTTCTCCCCCGTGTGGATGCGCTTGTGGCCCTTCAGCGTGCTCTCGTCACGGAAGCAGCTCCCGCAGAACTCGCACTCGTACGGGTGGTCCCCCGCTGCAAAGTGGCCAGGTGGACGCGTTAGTTCTTCAATCAGGCACCATTCTCATTTATTATTATTATTATTATTAAAAGTGTTATGTGATAGTGGGTCTCATTTGCATGCTAACCGCCTCCAAAGAGTGTTTCTACGCCCATGGTAGGGTTTTTATTTTTGGTACTCTGCTGGACACTAGGAATTGCATTCATGCTGGGCTGCTTTCACATGTTGATATTTTTCCAAACAAGAATCGCTGCACAATAGTTTCAGTTGACAAAAAAACAAAAAAAACAAACAAAACAAAACTGCCAGAATATAAATTTTCTTTGTTTTCTGCCAGCTCCTCAATAATCGAGCAGGAAAACTTTCTGAAATACACATTCTTAACTTGGCCATGGTATAATTTGTTTCAGAGAGTGAATGAGTGAATGGAAGGAGCTTGGTTACATTAAAAACAAAAAACAAAAAAAAACAAAAAAAATCATGTGCATGCTTATGGTCTGCACAAATCAAGTATGAACCTTTTTGGCCACAATTCCTATTCGCTAAGGCTCTAAGAATCCAGGAAAAGCCTACTAGAACATCTGAACTTTTTTCTGAGGCACTTGAAATGGTGGCTGCTGTGTGCCAACTCCCATTTAACATGGGTTTGAATGTGACTGATTAATTCTGAATACAGCCACATTTCAAATAATATGAGGGTGTGCACACTTTTGCAACCATATATTAGTTATTTTTACCCGCCCTCTTGAAAATATTTTTTTTGTTCATTTGGGTTGTACAGCTTAAAGTGTCACAATGTTGAAAACAATCTTTGATCTAACTTTTTTACACCACAAAAACTTGGCATTGGAATAGGGGTGTGTAGACTTTTTAGATCCACTGTACAACCACCCCACCTTGTGTCACATCCCCCAGTCAAGTAATGTGGCTATTTATTAATGCATCTCAGTGAACGCTGCGGGTTTTAAGTCTCCATCAATGACCTATGCCTTTCATTATCTGCCTGTGCGAGCGGCGACGTGCCGCCGAATAAATTGCATTTCTCGTTATGCCCGCCGCTAAGAGACGATCCCAGTGCCCGCCCCGTTGCGTTATTTAAGGCCTTATTGTACGCAGACGGGCATGCTGTCGCACGCAGACAGGCGGGGATGAAAGACGCACTTTAAATGCCGATCACATTCGGGCCGCGCCGGCGCTTGTCGCGGGAGACAACGCGCTCAAAAGCGACGAGCTCGCCTGTAATGTGACGGGCGCTCGCGCGTGTGTTGAGGATCAATAAATGTGACACTCCTTATTTGTCCGCATGAAGTTATCAGCGCCTCCTGCTGTACGCCGAGGGGGCGCCGCGGCCGCGGCGGAGATGGCCATCCATCAGCGAGCCCGGCGGGCCGCGCGCCACGCCGGCGGAATAACAATGCGCCTGGCATTCAGCCCGCCTTTAATTAGGCCGTCGGATTGCAGCGAGCGAGCGGGATGCTAATGTGCGAGACGGCGACGCTCGGTGGTTTGTTTACGCCTTAATTCCGTCCTGTGCCATTTGCAGGAATATACAGGATTAAAAAAAAATAACAGAGAGCAAAGTGCAAGAGCAAGAGGTTATGATAATAATAAACAAGAGAATGCTCATGATGCTCAACTCAAATGTGGTCGAGTAGAAAATGGACAACATGGTACAAATAAAAGAAAGGATGAAATGCTAACATGTTAGCAGATCTAAATTTCACTTCCTCCTTTGATTCCTTTCCAAATGTTCCTTCTACTTTTATGTCACTCAAGCCGCCGTTAGCGCCTCGTTATGTTGTTGCAATGAACCAGAGGATTCTGTGAGTTGAAGCGCCAGGACGAGTTAGTCTTGCATTTCACGCAATAGAAGATAGCAAAATAAATGACAGATAATAACTAACTATTTGGTGTTCCAATGAATAAATTAAAATAAATATTCTATTGAATAAAAAGGAAAACAACGTATATTGATTAATTCGAGATAGTCAAAAAACAGGTTTTCATCATGATTTCCCCCACCCCATATAAGTTTAAATTTTTTTAAACCATTCACTCATTCACTGGCAGCCATTTTCAGTGAAGCAACCCCCTTCGCTCCCGGCTGTTTTACTGGATTTTGACTGATTTTTGCAAAAGAATATTGTGTTCTTTTGCTATAAGAACATGGAACCTACCAAAAGAAAGAGTATCTTCTTTCATCAGGAAAAAAAAAAAAAAAAAAGTGTATTCGTATCTGTTTTCGTTTTTCAGCAATTAGCATTCAATACAGCTAAATTTCTTCATTATTCACTTCCTGTTGAAAACACTGTCAAAAAGAGCTTGTTGTAACATGACCCTAGCTGATCTCTTATACTCTGCTGCTACCTGTTGAGCGTTTTTTTTTTTTTTTTGTAATAAATACCATTACTTTAAGACACCTCTTCGTGTCAGAAGCTGCATCAAAGCCAAAAAACATTTTTTTAAAAATGTATAAATACGTTTTTGGGAGAGAAGGACAAGGAAGTATTAAAAAACATATATACACGTTTTTGGGTTTGAATGAGTTAATAATGTTGTGAAAATAAGACTTCAAGCATGGCTGTTTCAATATGGGAAACGTACACCAAGTGCCATTACCATTCATTATTCTAAAAACGAGCACTATAATAAGCTAGCAGAATGAGTAGAGAAGGCGCTAACACTGACTCAAATGCTAATATATTGTATGCTAACAATTAGCGAAATAGCAACCTGAGCAGCAAACATCTTAGAATGGTTGATGAGGATTTTACATTTTGCCTAGTATACAGATACTATGGTAGATAAAAAAAAATAGTAATAATAAACAAAATAAAACATAAGATACTATGGTAGCTATTGTTATGCTAACATCTAGCAAAATAGCAACCTGAGTCGGACAAAGGCAGCCTTCCTGTCCATCAGCATTTTGCTAATTGCTAAAATGCTATATAATAGATAATAGCACTTACATGCTAACATACATCAAGGGAGACAAGAGTTACTCTAACAGGATTTTCTTTTCTATTTTGTTCTTTTTGGAGGCAGCATTCATAAGGTATCACTTCATCATTTGCTATCATATTGAAAATCTCATTTCCAGCAAACGCGACGGGGAGCCACTGACCCGACTGCTACTTTCTCTCTCTCTCACTTTATCGCTATTTGTTTTCTTTTCCTATGTCTGTAAACTTTATCAGGACACACTCAACAAACTCACTTTTGGATTCTTAAGGAAAAAAAAAAAAGAAGTGTGATTTAGTGTGGTGTTGCATCTGAAAGCCGTGATTACTTACAAGCGGATATCGTGTACAAGAAGAGATAAGAACGTGAGGAGAATAACGTGCATTCACTCGGGACTCAGTAGACAAATCATACTTTACACAACACAAACAAATAAAAAACAAAAAGGGAACAAAAGGGGACGTGGATTTTTTTTCTTTTAAATTTTATATATGAATAGCGCCTATGATAACACGTGTACGTTAATGCTAATGCTAATCTGTGCTGCCAACAACACTCAATGGCGTGTTTCATCGTTTGTCGTCTTTGACGAGTCTTCTCTCAGCCAAGTAATGGGTGGAGAAACACAATATGTATGTATGTTCCAACAAACGACATCAAATGCTAACATGCTAACTGTGTGCATCGACTTTAGAAGCAATTTGTGGGAAAACAAATCTACAATTGAAGACACATTTTTGTTAATGAAATAAAAATGAAAATCCTTAAAAGTCCTCGAGTTAAGGCGCACTTGACCTAAAGCTTTTCGACGGTTACGCCTGGTCCGCCATTTTGGCCGCAGTGTTTCCCCTCGTCCGCTGTTTAGCCCTTAGCTAGCCAGTGCTAGCGCTTGTGCACTTGTGGGAGTATCTTTGGCTTTTTCGCCCTCTTTTTTTCCCCACATCATGGCCCCAGAGAAGAAAGCTACGTCTTCGGTCAATGTTGGTCCAGGCAAAAGATAAGTGATTACCATGGAAACGAAGCTAGACATCGTAAACTGATAGATCGCAGAACAGAGACACCGACTTGGGCTTCAGTCGGACAGCATCTTTTTTAAATAATTTTATTTTAATGTATTTAATTTTTTTATGCAAATTATTTTGATGTAAATATTGAGTTATAGACATAGGTCAAAATTCGGTCATTACGGTAGCGTAGAGCTGCCAATGTGGAGTAAGCAGTTTTGGCTGGCGAGTATGTTCGAACATACTCGCAAACATGTTCGCACGTATTGAAATATATTCGAACATACTCGCAAGTATGTTTGAACGTGTTGAAAAATGTTCCAACGTATTGAAATACGTTCGAACATACTGGCAGGTATGTTCGAACATACTGGCAGGTATGTTCGAACATACTCGCAAATATGTTCGAACGTACTTTTAGGCTACATGCTACAAAGTTAGCTGCATACCTTCCCATAATGCCACGGGGCATTAATTGCGCATGCACGAGTGAAAAAAAATGACAAACCTAAATCATGCACGGCAGACATAATAAATAAAAGTACGAATAAACACTGTCTTTTGTCTCTTTAATTTTCTAATGAATTGGTAATGTGACCCAAATGCCTAAAAAATGGGGTTTTATTTTCATATTATTACATTTTGTTTGTACATATGCGAGTATGTTCAAACATATTTGCGACTATGTTCGAACATATTTCAACACCAAAAATGGCTAAATAAATAAGTAAAGTATCCCTTTAATACTTAGTGGCTTTTTTGAGTGACGAGCTGCCTCCTGGTGGCCAGGTTGGGCACACCAGGAGGAGCAGCACAATGAAGTGAATTGTTAAAATTTGCTATTACTTTTTTACTACAATACAGAGTAAAATATGTTATTATCATACAAATGTTATTTATTTTTTTTCAGAACAAATGCGTTTCCATTCATTTCAAAGGGGAACGACAATGTCATGGAAAATTGGCGGAAGCTCCGTTTAAAACTGCTTGCTGGAAAATTTCTCGACAACCAATCCCCTTGCTTCCTCTCTGGAAACAGCAGCGGGGAGGCCACAGATGAGGGCACAGTCAGCTGGAACCGCATCACATGGCCACTGGACCCATGGGTGCCCCTGGGCATCGCCACCTGCGTCCCTCCTCCTCCGCCACCACACACATACACACGAAGCCTCTCATGTGACTCCCCAGTGCGGAGTGCTGAGGGTGGCGATGCCCGAGGGCATCATTGGGGGGGGGGTTCCGGTTTGTGTGTTCATTCTGTAGGTTTTAAATCACGGGCGCACGGCCACAGCTGATTTATTTGCTCGCTCAAATACAGCTGCGAACACAAAAAAAAAAACATGCGGCCCAACAGCAAATGGTCTCGCGTCCGCGCACACACACACACACACATGGGCACAGACAGTGAACAACAATGGAATATTAATGAAGGTCTGCTGTGTAATGTGTGTGTTAAAGAGAAGGCACAGCTGCCAACACTGTATAATTGAGCGCATGCACTTGAAAACCTTAATGCGCTGTGCATACATGCAGTAAAGCCACAAAAAAAAGAGCAAATAAAGCTAAGCGTGCGTGTGTGTGTGTGTGTGTGTGCGTGTGTTGTAGACTGCGCAGGTGGTTGGAGGAGAATAAAGATGGCCAGATTAAGATGCTGAAATAAACACCATTAAATTCCACGTCTGCGAAGCCGCACATCCAGTGTCACGGCTCTCGGCGGCTGCGTTGCGGAGATAAGGCGGCAGGCAGGTAAATGAAGCACGCGTAATGAATGTGCCGCAAATAAACAAACAAATCAACTTAAAAAAAAAAAAAAACAGCTTTTTTTTATTTGCCGGCTTTTACCGTTTGTCTCTCCGCACACGAGAACGCAATCCTCTCGGTGCTTATGTTGATCGGCCGTTCGAATCACACGGAGAGCTCACGCAATGATTTTGTAGGATTTCATACGGAGGTTTGTTGGGAAAACTGCATAAAAAAACAATAAATAAAATGACTAAAATATTCAATTAAAGAAATATTAATATTCCTCAGAAATTGTGTGCTTCAAGAAGTCACAATTTAAAAATGTTTTACAATGTTAAAATTTAAGATATAATACACATTTTTCATACAAACCTATGCAAAACTGAGTCAGTTCTAGATGTCTTACACAAGTCAAAGTAAGCTGATGAGTCTTCTTCACCTGACGACTTGCGTCCATTTCCCTGCCACTCTTACGAGGCGCTCCCCCTAGTGGCCCGCCAAGTCATTGCTCAATAAGTCATGAACAAATGGAGCCGTTATAGTGGCTGTACATGAACTACAAATATCGCGATACTTGCATAGGCATATTGATAATCTATCGGGAAACAAAGTATCACGATTTATCTCGATATTAATATATCGTCACACTCCTAGTATATATGAAAAAAAAAATAGTGAATGATGTTTGAGGCTATTTGCTGGATTCCAACAATATGGTAAAATGATAAATATAAAAGCATTATTTTCCAATTTTCAAAAAAAAAAAAAAAGCATTGTGCTATCATGTTGCTAATATACTACATTATCATACAGAATACAGTCAATATCAATATATTGTAAATTACACCACCATAATATTACATATGTTTATTTTTTATTTTTTATTGAATATATAAACAAACAAGTAGCAGAAAAAAAATAAAAGTCATGACAGTGAGTGACAGTTTACATGTTCAAAGGGAGTAGGAAGAAGTTGATAACTTATCTAGTCCTGATATCACAGTATCATGATATCATGTCATACTATCATGATATATCACAATCGGTATTATATCTGAGCATAACATTCAAATATGTCACATCACGATATAGTTTCAGGAAACAGTATGGTGATATATGACAGAATCATGATATTGCATAATATCAATATCATATGATACACAATGATCTTGTATCATGACATTTCATCATATTATCAAGCAATCACAATATATCATATCATATCACAATATCATTGGACAGTATCATGATATTTTCTCACACAGCTTGGTACCCCGTCCCTTCAGACGTGTTTGGCCGCTCCTCTTATTTGTATTTCCGGCCCCCCAAAATGTGCCGAAGATGATAAACTTCAAAGTGCATATTAAGAGGGAACGCCGCGTTCCTTTTCTTTTGCCGCAGGGGTAAAACGAGGACGTATTTCCCCACTCGCTAATCCGCCTTTTCCTCCTCCCCGAACACAAGTTGTATTTAAACGATGCTCTCATTTTGTGATTTAACACCCGACCAAGCATTTCCAGCGACATTCGCGCCGGCTGGGCGGGCAGGTACTGTACAAATCCACCCCCCCCCATCTCACCCCCTGCCTCCACACATCCTATTGGCCCAACTCGTAAATGGAGGCCGACTTGCTCTCATCTCGCCGCCTTTTTTTCCCTTTCAAATATTTATCCGGAGCGCTGGTGAGCTAAATCGGCCGTGACAGTGAGACTGTTATTTAAGGTCGCAGACAAGCTGCTGAGGCGGGAGAAGAAGACAGCGCGAGATGGGGGAAAAAAAGAAGAAGAAAAAAAAAAGCAACCATCCTTCTTCACCACCGGAATGGAATTCATTTCCATGTGTTCATATCCGTCCATTTTGGCCACACGTGTCAACAACGTATTAGCATCCCGCTGTGGCCTCCTCGCCGCGCTCCACCGCTACACAAAATGAATAAAATAAGTCACGACACGCCACACAAGCCATTTGGCTGCTGACCTGAATGAAGATGAATGAAGGATGCGGCGCTCGCTCTCGCAACCCCCCCCCCCCCCAAACAAAACACGGCTTTTTACTTACTGTAAGCTATTTTTAGCCCCGCCTGGCTTCTCGACAGAGGATGAGCACAGCTAAGGGACAGTGGCAAAAGGTTATTGATAACTGGCCGTACATGTCGTATACGATTGTATCCAATTAAGGGAGGATGATGAAAAACTGACAACAATATTATATTTCATACAAAAAATATGTATACATTTTTGTGCCATTTTTAGAAAAAAAAATTATGTCTAATATATGTATGTATATATATATATATATATATATATATATATATATATATATATATATATATATATATATATATATATATATATATATATATTTATATATTAAGGGTGTGAATTGCCTAGTATCTGGCAATTCGATCCGTATTACGATTCATAGGTCACGATTCGATTAGATACCAAGTAATCCCGATACAAATCTGTAGGTCGATTACGACGATTATTATTATTATTTTTTTTTAACTCAAATTAAAAAATTACTAATCAGTAAAGTTGTCCATGGACACTGTAAGATTTGTATGATAATGTGTTGAACTTAAACTTCAACACTGTATTTAACAAATAGGTTGCAAACTGTTTCATGTTTGAAAAGCATTCAAATAAAAATATTAAGGCTTAATGTTACATTAATATAACAATCTTCCATGCTTAAAGTGTGAAAACCCTAACCCGAATATTTCCATCAAAAACAGATGTTTAAATATTGATTCGGCCGCATATTGATTCGATAAAGAATTGCGTGCTGTAATATTGCAATATATTGCCAAATCAATTCTTTCTTAACACCCCTAATATATATATATATATATTAGGGGTGTTAAGAAAGAATTCCCCCCCCCCCACACACACACACAATTTGAACTGCACATATCCAAACACCGTTTATAGGAGAGATATGTTTGAAGGAAATGTAACATCTACCATACTATGTCTGTAATACAGTATGTATGCAAAATAAACAAACCAACAAGAAACTCATTGCATCATCCACTCTTGAATTGAGCCGTGCCATTTTGAATCGTAATCGCACTGAATCAAACTGAGTTGAGAATCAAACGGTTCCACTTTGAAATTGAATTGTACTTGTATCGGTATAACTCTCGATATGTATGAGATGTGCATTAGATATACAC